>NC_081546.1:26542223-26588101 GCF_901000735.1 Corylus avellana
TTTTTTTTAAAAAAAACATTTTTTTAATTAAAAAAAAAATTAAAAAAAATTAATATATGTGCCACGTGTCGACTTCTGATTGGTCCACGTGTCAGTCCGTACAGTCAACTAACGGTCAACTAACGGATGGACTAATTTGGTCACTTATCAAAACCACAGGGACCTCCTGTGATAAAAATGAAACCCCAGGGGGAAAAAAATAAAGTTATGAAACCCTAGGGACTAATTTAGTATTTAACCCTTCTTTTTATGAACGTTGCAAAACGTTCTAATGACCGTTTGGGTCATGAGATAATATCTCTCTTCTATATATATTTAGCCTACGCAATAAAAAATCACTTCTTTGCTCAAATCAAAAATTGGGAAGTGCTCTTCTTGGTGTAATATTTTCCTGCCATTCAATTTGATCTTCTCTTGATGTGGTTTTTAGTCTTTTATTTTCTTTGAGAAAAGATTTGTTCTATTAGACTTCGTTATTGAAAATGAGTCCTTAATAAAGGTAGAGGCTATAATCTAATCGTGGAAGATTGTGTACCAAGAAATCCAATCGCACCGAGTTATATATTATGGGAGGCACGAGTCAACCATTAAGGGACAACGTTTTTACTTGATTTTATAGCACTGTGACATCTTTCCATATTTCACTTTTTATCTCTTATACTTTAATTGTTTTATTATTAATTTGATTATTGATATTATGTATCAATTATAATATTTGTGCGCCATCCCAAATTAGGAATTGGCTTGAAGAGCATATGTCCTAGTCCAATTACAAAACGTTGGAAAACAATCAACCAAACAGGAGTTGATTTATTGAAATTTTTCCACCAAACAGCAATAAATGTGGCCCCTGTGCCAAATACATTATATCACGTTGAGCTTTGGAGGAACAAAGAGAAAAATCTTAAACCTCTTTCAAAAAAAAAAAAAAAAAAAATCTTAAACCAGTCCACCAAACAGTCCAAATAAAGAGATACTTATAAACCGAAAAAATCTCAACAATGCTTATATTGTCAAACAGTGGCTTATTCAATTCTGAGCCAAATTCTGTATTGTAAATTTGTAATGTACGTTGAATTATTTTTTATATTCGAGGAAAAGTGATAAAGATATTCGAGGACAAATTGCATTCTCTTTTGGTTGTTCACACATAATTTTTCCACCAACCATCAAGGCATCAATCATCAGTGACTGTCAATTGACTCAATTCTTCCGTAAAATTCCTTTTCAATCAAAATGCAAAAATACCTCTTAAAAAATATTATCCAACAAAGTAATGCTACGCGTTTTTTGTGTTCTTTAAAATTGATATTATTTTTAAAATTATTATTAAATTTGTGATAAATTACTATTGAACTTTAATACAATAATAATTTTAAAAGTTACATTATTTATTTAGAGACACCAAAAGAACACGAAGAAAACATTTTAACATTGATCGATATTAAGATCAGCTTAAGAGAAGACAAAAAAAACATAAAAGTCTTCAACTGCACTCCATTTACAACCTACCAAACAGTCCAAATAAAGAATACTTATAAACAGAAATCAAAGGTAGTGTGTATATACTATATATATATAGACATATAAATACATTTAGGGTTAATCAGATTCTTGCCATTTTTAAAATCCTGTCATAAAAATGGTAAAAAGGAACAGACGTTTTATATGCTTAATTAGTGAAAGAATCCAAAGAGAGACTAATCAAGGCATTATATGCATCTCAAGCACAAAACAATTATACTCAATGAGATCGAGTGATACATACAAAACACCACACAAGGACAAACATAAATTCCTTTCTACATAGTCACGATAAACATGGCTATCCATAGTCAATCCACATCAGCTAGAATATCTAAGACAAGACATTGAAAAGATATATGGGGTGTTCGATAACAGTTTTTAGAAGGTGTTTTTGTGTGTTTTCAAATGACATAAATGTGAAAAATATTTTGAATTTTTTATGAGAGTTTTGTCTTCAAAGTTCAAAGTTATTTATTAATATTGTATTTTTTTTTTTTAGAAAGAAAAAAAGAAAGACCGAGTGGATTAGCTGTACCACATGGCGTGATATAACAAAAACGAATGTGATATGATAATCCACTAAATAGCATTAGACATTAATATGAGCCAATCATCATCGGCAAGCTGATACATACGAACACGTAGCCCACAATTTTTGTTTGTATATCATCTTTTTGAATATTTTAGATGTCACGGAACTTATCAAGAAAACTTGTCGCATTTGCCCATTCAATTATGTATCACAAGTGCCAACTATTCCTTACTCTTTGCATATTCTTAAACACTGTTTCTTTTTCTTTTCTTTTTTTCCTTCTCGACGAAAGATTAAATTATTCTAACTTTTTGTGTGCTTTATTCTAAAAGCACAAAATATTATTGTTTAAAACCTTAAAACATTTCAAATACATGTGTCCCTTTATTTTTGTATTTCAATGTTTAAAACCTTGAATAGTAATTTTGAATATTTTATATTTAATATAAAAATATTCTATATTATTATATTAAAATAAAAAATGCCTTGTTTTAATTTTTTATCTCAAGCCTCAATTTATATTGAGCAGCCACGTGTAGGATCAATGACAAATATTTGAGAAAAACATGTTACGTGACGTAGTTGCAAAAGCTTTGAATTACTAAATTATGTATTGTATTTTTGTAAAAATATTTACATAATATAATTAGTTTTGGAATATTGGATTTTAATTGAATTAAATTTGAGCATTACTTTTGAGTTATTATGATTAATTAACTAATTATGTGAAATAACATGATTTTTATTTGCAAAAAGTATTGAGTACAACTAGTATGATTAAATAGTAGCCGAAGCCGTGACAGCTTGGAAGACAATATGGTGGTGTTTGGTAAATAGTTTGGCCTAGACACTGTAGTTGATGTAGATTGATTTGAAAAAAAAAAAAGAAAAAAAAAAGAATATTTTATATAAAAAAAAGTGAAAAAAGTAGTATGGAAAAGTGAAAAAAATTTGTTTATTAATGATTATTTTATTTAAATAATAATAAAAAGTGAATGATGTGATATAAACAGTAAAAAAGTTAAAATATTTTGATATTAATTTTTTTAAAAAATGGGGATGAACAGTGTCTAAGCCAACTCCAACCCCTTTACGAAACAAGGCCATAATTTTGCAGGGACGTAAGGCTTCAACAAGTAATTATAAAGGGAGATGTGTCGAAAATTGTGCATGCTTTGCGATAGGAGTGCTCTTGTTAGAGTCGGTACAGCCAATTGATTGATAATACTCAAACCTTATTGAATGGTCTTCAATTATGGTTTGTAGGACGTATTAGAAGAGAAGCATAAGAAACAACCCATCATTTGACAAAAGCAACTCTTCACTAATCTCTAGACCTAGTGTGGATGAAGAATATCATATTTTTATCGAAACTATTGTTTGATTCTCTTTGATTTATGAAAACTTGATATTTCCTCTAAAAAAACAAAAAACATTAATTTTTTTTCCTTTTTTACATCTGAATTTTAAAATTGACTAGATGTATTTTGTATATTTAATTGAGTATATTATAATTTGTGAACATGAATAGTGCTATACTGCTATAAAAAGCGTATTCTTGTATATCTATTTGAAGATTTAATCATAAAAAATAAATAAATAAAACTTTTAGATTTTATTTGAATGTTATATACGCCCCTCACCAAAAGGCAAAAACCTTGATTTTGCCCCTAATTATTTGAATAAATAAATAAACAAATCTAAAAGTAGTAGAGATGGTTGCCTTGCAGTTGCAGAACCAGTTTAGCTCTGGACTTAGAGTAGAAAAGTCGATGCTGCTTAATTTGCATAATCAAAAGAGGATAAACGCGTAAAAAGATGGTTGAGGAAGCTTCATGGCAACTTCCCATGCAATGAGATGAATCATCACCCTCCTCTTAATTTTATTTTTGCTTTATTTCACTAAACATTGTGAAAGATGAGTTAAATTTGTTGTTTGAGGAAAAGGGATGGTTGTTCACACACAATTTTTCCACCAACCCATCAACTCATCAACCATCAGTTCAGTGGTCTTTCCCTTCTCCCACGCGGAAGTTGCAAAAAGGACCCTCCTCATAGCCAAGTTGACTGTCAATTCTTCGTTGAAATTTCTTTTCAATCGAAATACTAAAACACCTCTTAAAAAATATTATCAAACTGAGTAATGCTAAATGTCTTTTTGTGTTCTTTAAAATTGATATTATTTTTAAAATTATTATATGATTTGTGATAAATTACTATTAAACTTTAATACAATAATAATTTTAAAATTCGCACTATCTTTTTAGAGATATAAGAAGAACACAAAGAGGACATTTTAACACTGATCAATGTTAAGTTCGGCTTAAGAGGAAAAAAAAAAGAAAAGTCTTCAACTGCGCTACATTTACAACCTACGAAACAGTCCAAATATAGAGATACTTATAAACAGAAATCAAAGGTAGTGTGTATATACTATATATAAACATATATACATACATTTAGGGTTAATCAAATTCTTGCCATTCTAAAACCCTGTCATTAAAATGGCAAAAAGGAACAAACGCTTTATATGTGCTTAGTGAAAGACTCCAAAGAGAGACTAATCAAGGCATTATATGCATCTCAAGCACAAAACAATTATAATAAATGAAAATGTACTTCACAATTGAACTAGATACTCGATGAGATCAAGTGATACATACACCTCGTCACACAAGGACAAACATAAACTCCTTTCCACATAGTCAGGATAATTGGATAAACATGGCTATCCATTGTAACAAACCGGCCTCCAAAATATCACAGAAAATGGAGTTGTGAAATGGATTAACTAAATGTATAAAAATAAAAATGTCATATGCTAAATTTATAAAAATAAAAATGTCATAGTTTGAAAGTTAATTCGCGTTTTGGAAGTTGAGTATTACAGAGGCCCACCGAAAATAGGGGTTCCATGTTCTCAATGGGTAGCTCAATCGGCTGTGGACCACACTTCATAAAATGGTGGTCACAAGTTCGAATCCCCCCTCCCCCTTCTCTTATGTGGACATGTCAAAAAAAAAAATAGGGGTTCCATGAAATTTGACATGGCCACGTTAAATTTGATTTTTTTTTATAAGAAAAAAAAGTATTAGATAAGCCATTGAATACAAGATTATAAATCTATTATCAAGTTTGAATTATCAAATTAAGGGGTAGTAAGATAGGGGTTCCATTAGATTTGATGTGGCCACGTTAAATTTGATTTTTTTTTTTATAAGAAAAAAAAGTATTAGGTGAGCCATGAGTTTGAATACAAGATTATTAATCTATTATTAACTTGATCATATTTGACATGGTCATCTTAAATTTTATTTTTTAAAAACAATATATATATTATAGTATATAGTATGAGGAAAGCCATTGAGTTTGAATACAAGATTATTTTTGAAATTTGAATACAAGATTATAAAATCTAAGCTCATGGCTCTTGAGTTGAGGAAAGTCAATGCATCATCAAAAGAGGAGAACGCGTTGGGCACTGGCATTTCAGGAAGCTTCGTGGCAACTTCCTGATGGAGATCAAGAGTCAACACTCTTGATTAGTTTTGTTATTATTATTATTATTATTTTTGTGAGTATTAAAGAATCCGAAGGGAGGAGAACTAATCAAGACATTAAACAGATGTGAAGCACAAAAACAATGATTCATCACCTACAAGTCATAGGCATGCATTTAAAGAATATGAATTTAAGAAAAATTACATTTTACCCCCTTAAAATTTTATGTCATTTTTAATTTAACCTTTAATATTTCAAAAATTTCAATGCACCTCATCAAAGTTTTAAAAAATTTCAACGTGGCCCATCTGTTAACTGTTTCAATATAATTTTACTGAAAATTGATCATGTGTCAGGTAAGTGTATTTTTTTGTCTTAAATTTTTAAAATTGTACCTATGTATTTTAACAAATTCCAAAAAAGTCCCAAGTCAAACCAAAAAAAAAAAAAAAAAAAAAAAAGAAGAAGAGGAAGGGCAGCCTCTTGAGCTAGTCATGCCAAATCACAAACTGAACAGCCACCCCTTTTGGATTTGCTATGATAAGCGGGGTTGTACCTTCATTATATTTTAAGAAGATAAGGTGTAAAGAAAGAAAGAGATTGTGTATCCGTCTTTGTAGATCAGCCAATATTCCATGTTGTGAGACAGATTTTGTAAAGTGTGTGCGCCAGTTTGTAAAAACACGATGGGCAAGTTACGCAGCTCTCTATTCATAATTTTATTTTATTTTATTTTTTTGAGTTTTTTTTTAATAAAAAATAAAATTGTATGGGCAATTTAGTATTTTCTATTATTTTCGTTAGAGAAAACGGAAATGGTTATCAGATGGGTCACATTAAAAATTTTGAAACTTTGATGGGGTGCATTGCAATTTTTGAAACATTGGATGTTAAATTGAAAATGGCCTGAAACTTTGGGAGATAAAGTGTAATTTTCCCATGAATTTAAGAAAGCATGAAAGTTTTTTTTTTTTTTGACATGTCTACAAAAGAGGGGGAGGGGGATTCGAACTAGTGACCTTTGTTTCATTAGGCGTGGTCCCAGCCGATTGAGCTACCTCTTGAAGACAAGAAAGCATGAAAGTTGTTGCTTCTTTAAAGAACATTTTAACCTTTGCGGTACCTTCAACTCCCTTATTTGCTAAAGGCTTACTTAGAATTGCGTTTGAAGGGCTTAAAAATACTTTTAACACTCAAAAAGCTCGTTTGAAAAAAAAAAATACTCGTTTGGTAAAAAAAAATTAAAAGCACTTTTAAGGCCCAAGAAGCTTAAAAATGACCAAAACGTACTTTTGGCAAAAGCTTAAAAATAAAGTTTTTGCCCAAAAGCTCTTTTTGACTTAACAGCTCTATTTCTCAAACGCAATTACAAACAAGCTATAATTCTTGTTTTAGATTCACTCCCAACATTCCAAAGTCCTCCTTAGAAAACAGATTTGAGAGAAGATCTACTCCCTCCTCATCTCTCCTTCCCCTTCTACTCTTTGCTCCTACCCTCCTCCTCCCATTCTCGTTTTTTTTTTTTTTTTTTTTTTTTTTATGTTTGTAGGTATTCTCCGACCAGATCAGCAACTTCAGTCTTTTCACTATGCGTCCTTCTACCGTGTTGTGTCGTTCATCTCCTTCTCGACCGCTGCTGCTTGCTGGTTGTTTGTTTGTGTTTTTTGTTTTGAATAAAAGGTTTATTCTCTCTAGATCTGCCCTCATGAGCGAGGAAGACTAATTAGATGTAAGAGGTTATTTCTCACGGCCTGGATAGTTCTATGTGAAAAGTTATCTTTTACAGCCAGTTTAAATAAATTTTGTTAGAAAATTTGACTACTCATGTCTTAGATCTAGTCTGCTTAAAACAGATCTGCTCTTTAACTGTATTTGTACATGGGTTAGCGGAAGATTGAAATTATAGATAGCACTTGATTGTAAGAATTTTTGTTTGTATCTATAACTTTGTAACCTCATAACATGTGGTTATGATTTTGCAGAATTTTATGCTTTGTACTGACTCACAAAGAATTTTCTCAACAATGCTTATTCCTCAACAATGGCTTATTTTGAGCCCTATTATGTGTTGTAATGTACATCCATGATTTTATATTATTTCATAACAAAAAAAGATCGAATCTTAGCAAATTGTTACCGTGAACTTCGATCAAGCTCTTATGTTAGAACACCTCTCTTTGCCTCTGTAGTTGTTGCTTCGTTTCAACAAAGAAAAATGTAAAGAAAGACAAAAAGAAGCAAATAAAGCAATATTAAATTGGAGACCAGCTTTGGATCTCTCCCTCCCTTTTCATTGAACCCAAATTCACTTTGTAACAAATATAAATAAATAAATAAATAAAATCACTCCTTGATTACAGAATTGAAGTCTAAACAGGTAGAGGTCAATGGTAAGCCCAATTGAAACACTTACATTATTATAACCAAAACTAGCGGCTCTGTCCCATATATTTGGCTGCCCTGCACAAACTTGGTCCCAATCAAATCTGCTGAATATGTCACACACATTTGTCAATTGCATAAAAAAACCAAAAAGTAGCATCATCCGTTTCCAAACCAGGAAGATTTGATCCATAATTAAGTGGGTAAATCAACAAGCAAATGCTACAGCCGGGGTCCTTCGAGGAAAAAGAACCCAAAAACAAAAAAAAATGTAAAACGAACCCACAAATTTGCTGAGGAAAACAGAGAAAACAGCGATGGAGAAAACGATTCACCAAGTGGTATATCCTCTGCATTTGAAAATCTAATGCCCAAGGTTGAAGAATGCCTCTTTTGTTGGATTCCAAGTTTCCATCACCACCGTTGAATTCCATGCATTCTCGTTACATAGACGTACCAAATGGAATCCGCAACTTTTCAAGTTCACTAGCTCTGTAACTTCAAATCTAACTCCCACATAATCAAACCTCTAAATTTAGGCTAATTTAATCTTCATCAAATCCCTAACTTTATAATCATTCAAATATACTATAATATTCTCCTTCAAACTCATGGGGGAAAGATTTTGAAATCTTGAGTTTGAAATAAGTTGAAAACGATCTTCAGAGAGAGTTGGACCTTTAGTAACGATAGGCCAATAATCTTCAAAAACAAGGCCAACTATGGGCCAAGATAAAAGCCAACAAATGACTGAAATGAGGCCAACTATGAGCCTTAAACGGGCTTGGGTTTTGAAACAATACCACAAAAGATATATATATATATATATATATGATAAAGTCCACATACCCTCCTCAAACTACCACCCAATTGACAATGTCCCCCCAAATTTTCAATTGTAACAATGTATCCCCCAAACTACCAAAACATTGTCAATGTCCCCCCCCCATGTCATATATATGACATTGTCAATGTCATATATATATATATATATATGACAAAAATACCCCTAAAATTCAAAAAAAAAATTTAAAACTAAAATTTTAATTTTTGTAAAAAAATTATTTTAATTTTTAAACGATTTTTTTAAAAAAAAAAACCGAAATTTTTATTAAAAAAAAATCATTTTTTTATTTTTTTTAGATTTTTTTTTTAATTTGTTTTAAAAAACAAAAAATTTATTTTTTGAAACGAAAATATTTTAATTTTTTTTTTAAAACGGAAATTTTTATTTAAAATTTATAAAAGAAAAAAGAAATTTTAAAAAAATAACAAAAAAACAAACGAAAATTTTTCAATTTTTATAAAAAAAAAATCGAAATTTTTTAATTTTTTTTCTAATAAAAATATTTTTTATTTTATTTTAAGTTTTTCCGGAAATTTTAGTATTTTTTTATAAAAAAAAAATTTACTGAGGGTAGTTTCGTCAATGAGGGGGACATTGACAATGTTTTGGTAATTTGGGGGGTACATTGTCATAATTGAAAGTTTAGGGGGGACATTGTCAATTGGGTGATAATTTGAGGGGGGCATGTGGACTTTACCCATATATATATATCTTCTCGGTTTCATTCTCCCCTTTTTTTTCAACCATTTTTTTTTTAATAATATCATATTGTCATATTACATAAACTATATATATATATATATTCTCGGTTTCATTCTCCCCTTTTTTTTCAACCATTTTTTTTTTTCAATAATATCATATTTTCATATTACATAAACTAGGATAAGGATTATCTTAATCCCGTATCAAAACAGAACTAGGTATGACAAATAAACCAAGATATCATATTCCTAAACTAGAACAAGAATATATGCATACTCGAATAAAGTTAAATAAAAACCCGTAACCAAACACACTTCTCCACAAAACAAACCTCTTGAAAATCTTGCGTGAGATGAAGCCCATAACAGCTTTTGATTTACAAATTTCAGAAACACAAATCTGAAATTCATCAAATTGGAAACTAAGGTCTCAATGTAGAAAAAAATAAAAATAAATGCAAAAGCACGAGGAGGTCGAGACATAATTTCTCTAAAAAATAATTGTACCTCAACTCCCTCCAATCCTTTGAGGAGGCTCCCGGGCATTCATACAAAATGGATGACAAAGATTCTAAAAGACATTCATGTCAATCAAGCAATCATAACTAATTAGCGAGAAAATTAAGCCCTCCTGAAAAGCTCGATCTAGGCGTAACCAGAAACAGTCTAAGCCTTTTCATCTTCTTGAAAGCCTCGGAACTCACACACGTCTTGTTTCCTTTAGGTAGATCTACCAATATGGCTTGAATTTTGTTTGTTCCCTAGTAAGAGCGTATCCAATAGCATTAGGTATTTTACATAGTGAAAAAATACAATTATTTACTTTAGCTATTGTTTTTTCACTACACACTCTAACAGATTATCTATTTCATTCTCTACTTGCTTTAAAATATTATTTCTCATTCTTTTTTTATTATATTATTGCCAACACTTAATTAAAGGGAAAAACAAACACATATATAGAAATTATTCATAAAAACAAAAATAAACACATATGAGGAACATTCATCTCACATGCAAGTACTAATTCTTAAAATTAATAACATAAATAATTTTTTTCATCCAACTGCAATTGATTTGTTTCCATCCTTGTGTTTCTATGCAATAATTTTTTTTTTTTGCATTAAATTTTTTCATCCAACTACAATTGATTTGTTTCCTCCGTGTGTTTCCATGAAATAAATTTTCTGCATTCAATTTTTTCATCCAACTGTGTGAAGAAATTTGTGAGCGAGAGAGATAAATTTTGTGTGAAGAAATTTTGTGTTTGAGAGAGAGACCTAGCAGATGTGAAGAGGTGTTCAGAAGAAATAAAAGATGTTGGGTGAAATAAAGAAACAATAAACAATATTTTATTAATCTAGTGTGCTACAGTTAATAACTCCAAATTGATATTCATTATAGCAATGTAGTTATTCTAGCTAATGGCAAGCTACTCTGTTGGAGTTAAAAAAAGAGCAATAATAGTTAAATATAGCTAATATTGGTCTTTTAACTAAGCTATTGGAGATTCTCTAAGGCAATCAATTAGTAGTGTGCCAACAAAATCAAAGCATAAAGTTCTCCATATTTTATTGCTTACTAGAATTATATATATAATACTTTGTAAAACAGAAAGAAACTTACATTCCATGTATCATCTTTTAATGTTTCTTTCCATTTTCAGATTTTCAAAATACGTAATTTTCTTTTACTAAAATTTTCCAAAGTGAGTGATCACCATCACACCATGTTCCAAAGGTCAAATATGTCTTCTTCTTCTTCTTCTTTTTAATATATATTTACCAATTACTCTTACCTAATAGAAAAACAAAATACTAAAAAACTATGTCTACGTTTGAAATAGAATAAAGGACAAGTTTGTATGATGATTTTACTTATTCTTAATTACAATCATTTTACTTATTTGATTTTTTTGTATATACATGTAGATATAGATATATGTATTATACATTATATATATATATACACATGTATGTGTATGTGTATGTGTATGTGTGCATAATTCTTTATCATTTTTTTACGAAGAAAAAAAGAAGTAAAATATTTTTCTAGTATGGTTAATTACTTGTGAAAAAGAAACAAATATAAAATTAAAAGAGTTTCTTGATGTGATTTCTTACCGTATTTTCCTCAAGGACGTGATGAACATCTTTATGAAACCACAATCTACTGCGTTTGTTAGGGTTTTCAGGTGATTCTAGTCGAACAATTTCTCTACCCATGTCTTGCAATAAGTCGTGCATACCCAATAGGTCGAATGAATCAATGGTTATAAGAGACTTCTCCATAAGCGTATCGATACCATCATCTGAGAAGAAATCACAACTATCTAGGTGTCTTTTAACATAATCTTTTGGCTTTCCTTTGAAAAAGCATGCAATGTCAAGAAAAATATTCTTCTCATTTGCATGCAATCCATCAAAACTTATTCTAAGTCTTTCTTGAATACTTTTGTGTGGAATGCTTTTGTACTTTTCTAATGCACTTTTCCATCGATGTATATCTTTACAATATAGATCCGAACCTAGCACTTCTAAAGCTAGTGGAAGGCCCCCAGCATACCTTATTGCAGATACCATTAGTTTTTGAAAATCATCAATAGGTTTGTCTCCTTTGAAAGCATTCCAACGAAAGAGCTCAAGAGCTTCGTTGCAATTCAATTCCTCCACCTTATATATTAGATCATCAACTACTCTATGATTAGTCAATACTTTCTTGTCTCTTGTCGTTATGATGATCCTACTTCCTAAACCAAACCAATCAACTTTTCCAGCCAATTTATCTAATTGGACCAATTTATCATCAACATCATCAAGAATAAGAAGTATCCTTTTAGAACAAAGTCTTTTCTTTATCATGGTAATTCCTGTATCAACATCGTCAACCATCACAATATGTCCTAGGATTTTCGAAAGAAGCGTATTTTGTAGTTTGATCATACCAGAATTTCGCTGAGAAGTTTCTCTAACGTTTGCAAGAAAACAACTACCTTCAAATTGAAAAGCAATCGAGTTGTAGATAGCTTTGGAAATAGTTGTCTTACCAATTCCACCGGCTCCTAAGATCCCAACCATGCGTGTATTATTCACCATTCCAATACTTAAAAGTGAGTTGATCTTCTGTACACGAGACTCTATTCCAATTGGATGATTGGCAACGTGTAAGTATGTGTGGTTCACGATTCTTGAGACATTCTGAATGATTTCGTCAATGAATTCAGCTTCATTCCTATCAAATACAAAAGATTATATTGAAACATTTAATGAGTTGAAATTTATATATATATATATATATAGAGAGAGAGAGAGAGAGAGAGAGAGATAAAGTATGTACATAAGTAATTGGATTGAGAAAAGAAAATCTACAACAAATGCACAAGAGTGATAAAAAATACCTATAATTCTTTGAATGCCACCCCGACAAATTGGCCACTTGTGTTAGGGTTGACTTCCATTTCTCCACTTTCTCATCATCATTGAACCTTTCTTTATGTTTAGCCAATGCTTCTCCATAACTATTTTTTTGATGCCGTACATCTGATGGGTCCACCTTGTAAAATACTGGTAGAACCGTTTGCCCCACTGTTTCAACAATCTTCATTAGCTCGTCCAAGCACCATTTGGATGATGCATAGGTTTGAGAGAATACAACGATTGAAATTCTTGACACCTCAATGGCTTTGAGAAGTGCTTGAGAAATCTCCTCTCCCCTTTTAAGCTCATCATCATCTATGAAGGCGTTGATTCCCTTCATACGCAAAGCATGGTATAAATGAGCAGTAAAATTGTCGCGAGTATCTTCGCCTCTAAAACTCAGGAACACATCATACGTCCACCAACGAGTGGAAGAAGAAGAGGAAGCGACTCCTTGGGAAGCCATGGAAGAAGGCTTCCTCTATGTATGCAAGACTACCACCTAGTAGCTAGAGATAGTTGCCTTGCAGTTGCAGAACCATTTTAACTCCGGAGTTAAACAGGATTAAAGTCGATGCTGTTTTGCATCATCAAAAGAAGATAAAATGCGTTAAAAGAAGGATGACAATCAATAAAGTAGCGTGGGAAAAGAAAGGGTAAGGAAGCTTCATGGCAACTTCTCTAAAGGGTATTTATCCTATTCCTATGCATTGAGATATAGCATTAGGAGCTACTTATTTTTTTTTAAAAAAAAAAAAAAAAAAAAAAAAAAAAATTGACTCTAAAAATCTATTTAATTGATTTAGTTAGTTAATTACTTCTTAAAATCATTAAACAACAAGCTCTTTAAATATTTCTCTAGTTCTATTTTATTAATGAAACTAACTTTTAGATCATTTGCATTAAAAATTTAAAAGAAGAATACGTATAAAAGAGAAAGAACATTACAAAATAAATAAGTTTCACTTTTGAGCTCTTTACATTTAAAAGGCATAAAATTAAATTTAACATTGAGTTAAGAGTTTGTATACATGACATTTTCTTTATGAATTTTGTTAATAAATTTTTTATAGAAAAGTCAAATGTGAATGCTCTTAAAATAAAAAAAAACTAAATTTGAGAAGTAAAATTTACTTTGTCAAATTTAGAGATTTACTTTAAAAGGAATCAAACATTATACTTTTTATACAATTTTTTTTTTTTTTTTAGTTAAATATATATTATTTTTATTAGTTCTAAACCAAATAAATTTTAAAAATTATTTAATTTATAAACTTTATAAATTTTAAAATGCATGGAGCATGTATGACAATAATTAAATATAAAATAAAGATAAAAGCTAATTGAATCAGTTTTTTTTATATAAATTTTATTAAATTTTTAAGAAAAAATTAAATATAAAGAGTCCATTCTATCTTACCATCAAAAAAAAAAAAAAAAAAAAAGGCGTTGGTGTGTCCCTACTCCCACGAGGAAGTTTTTGTCCAACCCACCCTTCTTTCACGCTCAAAGCCTTCAGTTTTGAGGTACGTTGTTGAATTTTAGTTCTCCGTGAAATTCACGTTGGACATTTGGACTTTCTCGGAAACCACTGTTTGTTTGGTAACCTTTTTATTCTTTCCCTTTTCATTTTCTTAACTTTTCTTAAAAAATAATTTCAAAATACTCTTCTTTTTTTTTATTTGTTATATTACATCAATAACTTTTTATTATTATTATTCAAATAAAAAAAATCAACTATAAAACAAAATTTTTATACTTTTACCTAAGAAAATTCAAAACTTTTTCTGTTTTATATAACATCAATCATTTTTTTTAAGGTGTTTTTTTGTGTTTTAATATGACATAAACGTGAAAAATATTTGGAATTTTTTTTGAGTGTCTTGTCTTTAAAGTTATATTTTGATTTTTGATTTTTTTTTTTTTTTTTAGAAAGGAAAAGAGAAAGTTGGAGCAGGTTAGCTGTAGCGTGGCATGGTATAACAAAATATATATATATATATATATATATATATATATATATATGAAAATTAGGCCACCGCCTTTGGTCCCTATTTTGTAAAGGCTCCATAAAAAAAAAAAAAATTAAAAAATTAAAAAACATAAAAAATAAATAAAGGCAAGAGAAAGTGAAAAGGCCTTCAAAAATAGTTAGAGGAGGTGAGAAGTAACATATGATGATTAATTAACTATTATGTGAAATACCTGATTTTTATTTGCTAAAAGTATTGAGTACAACTAGTATGATTAAATAGTACCTGAAGCAATGACAGCTTAGAAGAAAGTAGAATTTTGCAAAGACATGGGGCTTGTAATTGGCTTGTAATTATAAAGGGCGATGTCGCGAAAATTGTGCATGCTTTGCCATATAAGAGCCCTTGTTAGAGTTGGTATGGTCAATTGATGCACGAAACTAGAACCTCATTAAATGGTCTTCAATCATGGAAGCATATGAAACAGTCCATTTCTTAAAAACAATTCTTCACCAATCTCTAGAACAAGTGTGGATAAAGAATAATTATATTTTTATCGAAAGTATTATACTTGTTGATCAAGTTGATTCTCTTTGATTTATGAAAACTTGATGTTTCCTCTAAAAAAACATTAATTTTTTTTTTTTGTTCCTTTTTCACATCCGAATTATAATCTCATTGAGTTATATTATAATTTGTGAACACGAATGGTGCTATAACTTTAACTAAATATTTCTCAACCCAACAAACAAACACCTATTGAAAATCCACGGCCACCGAAAGTCAATGCAAAGACAACCCAGCAAGTGATTGTCTGATGAGCGAATCCATGGCCACCGAAACTCAAAGACATGTACAGCCAGACAACTAAATAGAGATTTCCTAAACAGAGGCATTCATGGATCAAATCAACAAAATCAGCCACAAAATCAACTACATAGCAAGAACCCACTCAAAGTGACGAGATCTTAAATCAACTCAGATTATTTCCAACTCAAATGAACAAAATAACAATAAAAATTTAGAAACAAAAGAATACCGTTGAAAAAAACGAAAAAAGAAAAAAAAGAATCCGTGGATTCTATATATGCAGAGAGAGAGAGGGGGGGTACCGAAGCAAGTGATCTGAGAATCCGTTGGCTGGAGGTCCAAGGTCAGCAGCGACGGAGCTGGAAGCGGTTCTATGAGGAGCTTGACGGAGGCGATTGGCTGATCGATTACGGTGAAGAATTCTTTGGGTGGCTCACGTTTGAGAGAGCGAGAGAGAAACGAAATCTCAAAGAATGATTTCTGTGAAGGCCGGCGCGAGACGTGGGCATAAACATGGAAAGTCAAGAGGATAAAACGCGTTAAAACATGGATAACATTCAATAAAGTAGCATGGAAAAGAAGGTTGAGGAAGCTTCATGGCAACTTCCCCGTATGCAATGGATGATTTTTCCATCGACATCAAGGCATCAATCATCAGTGGTCTATCCCTACTCCCACGAGGTAGTCGCAAAAAGGACCCTTCTCAATGCTCTCATCGCCAAGTTGACCGTCAATTCTTCCCTGAAATTTCTTTTCAATCGAAATACAAAAACACCTCTTAAAAAGTATTATCAAACTAAGTAATGCTAAAAGTCTTTTTATGTTCTTTAAAATTGAAATTTTTTTTAAAACTATTATAGGATTTGTGATAAATTACTATTTAACTTTAATACAATAGTGATTTTAAAAGTTACATTACTTTTTTAGGGACACAAGAAGAACACAAAGAAGACATTTTAAGTGGAAAAAAAACAGAAAAGTCTTCAACTGTGCTACATTTACAACCTATCAAACAGTCCAAAGAAAGAGATACTTATAAACAGAAATCAAAGGTAGTGTGTATATACCATATATAAACATATAAATACATTTAGGGTTAATCAGATTCTTGCCATTTCTAAAACCGTGTCATTAAAATGGCAAAAAGGAATAAACGCTTTATATGCTTAGTGAAAGACTCCAAAGAGAGACTGATCAAGGCATTATATGCATCTCAAGCACAAAACAATTATAATAAATGAAAATGGCAAGAAATAAATTTCTAAATGAAAATGTGCTTCACAATTGAACTAGATACTCGACGAGATCAAGTGATACATACACCACATCACACAAGGACAAACATAAACTCCTTTCCACATAGTCAGGATAAACATGGCTATCCATTCTAACAAACCGGCCTCCAGATATCACAGAAAATGGAGTTATGAAATGGATTAACTAAATTTATAAAAATAAAAATGTCATAAGCTAAAGCATGTAAGCAAAGAATGACAACATGACCAACTTCAGAGCCTCAGCAGCAACTCTAATGTGGCTTCACCTGCAAGGAACAGAGGAAATTGATGAGGTTTAGCCACTGTACATCTCTGCTAGCAAACCCAAAAAAGAATTTCTCAACAATGCTTATTCTTAAACAATGGCTTATTTTGAGCCATATTTTGTTTTGTAATGTACCTTCAATTCTCTTTTAGGATTACAACTTTTTTTTTTTTTTTTATATACATAAACATCATAAAACTTTAATTAGAGTTTAAGTGTGTTTTATTGTATGAGAGGAGCCGTCCTTTTGGGTAATTAAAGAGGAAAAGTGAGAGCTTGTAACCTAAAATTTTTCAACAGTTTATTGGTGAAACAAACACTCATCCTGGACTTAATTAAGCACTATTTGACGAACCACTTAAATCCTTGGTTTTTGTCCATTATTTTCCTTTATTTGCTACAACAATTTTCACCTGTTTTGCACGATATATATATATATATATATTAGATGCCATATTTATTTAGATAGGTGGACTTACTTCTCATTCATGCCCAATTAGAAGAAGCCAGCAAGAACCATATAGGTACCAAATGCCACCAATAAATAAGGATGAAAGATCTAAGCATTCAAAGCCAGGAAAGAACACATAGCTAGCTAGGTAGCGCAAAACCATATAGAAGACTGGTTTTTTTCTCTACACAAACTTGTCATAGTCAAATCTACAGAATATGACCCCCGTTTGTCAATTGCACCAAAAATTCAAAAAATAGCATGATCTGCTTCCAAACCAGGAAGAGTTGATCCACAATTAAGAGGGCGGGCAAATCGACAAGCAAATTCTAGAGCTGGGGTCCTTTGGGGAAAAAGAAAAAAAATGTAAAACGAACCTTCAAATTTGTGCATGATTGGAGAAAGCGACGCTGGCGATGTAACCTGTGTATTAGCCAAAGATGTCTTTTGGATTCCAAGCTTCCACATCATCGTCATGGGGTCCCTTTTTAAGTTGAATTCCATCTATTAAATCAATCGCCTTCTCTCGTTACAAGATGTACCAAATGGAATCCACAACTTTTGAAGTGCACTGGCTTTGGAACTTTAAATGTAACTCGCACACGATCAACACTTCGAAGCTTAAAATAATATTGTGGAACATCGAAACTTAGCCATACATAACTTGATTCCGGTATCCAATGACCTGCAATCTCGTCAACGATTGTACTACCGCTAGCAGTGATGATAATGTTACATGAAAATAAACGATCTGTTTCTACATCGTCTATTCCAACAAGAGCAGAGAAAGCAATTATTGTGAACTCCCCAAACATATCTGCAGCCTCATCAGTATCTATTTGACATTCATTACTATTTGAAACCATTTTCTGATAGTTGAACCAATCTGGAATCTTATTTCCCGAAACCAAACACTGAAAGTAACGATGCTTATCATAAAGTCTCTGTTACACAAATATGACAAATTTTCAGTGATACAACCTACAAATCAAGGCACACAGACTTGTATATGAGAGAGAATATCTTAATCCATCAAGGAAAGAAGTTACGTACCCTTAATGGACGAGCTATTGCCACAGTTTGCACATTCTGATAGGTTGAAGAAGGAGCACTACTGCCCACAGGGCCTCGTGCCAAATAAGTTGTTTCATCCCATACAAGTTCAAGCTCCGGTAACCACCATGTATTCATTAATTGAGATGTTTGTGGTTCTTCGAAAAATGTTTCCAATGACATGCACCCCTCTGCAAACACGTGTTTTATATTTGGTGGAAGTCCTAGAATTTTTCGAAGTTGCTTGCAATTATTCAAGTAAAGACTTGACAAGCAATCAAATCTTTCGATGCATGCAGGAATGGTAACAATAGCACTCCCCGATAGCTTTAAGACTGACAATGTGCTGGAGCAATTAAATATACTCAAGAAACTTGATTCTAATAGGACACAATCCCTTAGATACAATTCTCCCAGTCCTGGAAATACTATCGAGGGCAAGGATTGTCTGATCTCCCCCATTTTATTTAGAAACTTAACAAGTTTTGAACAATCACAGAGATTAAGTTTATTTAAATGTTGCAACTGAGAAATGCTACTTGGAAGATGCACAAGGTTTTTGTTACCTTGTAGATATAACTCTTCAAGCCCAATGAGGTACGCAATAGATGAAGGCAATTCTTTTATACCGGTGTTTGTAAAGAAGACGCATTCTAAACACTCTATCTGACACTCAATTTCAGGAAAGTAGTTAAGCCTTGAGCAATTTATAACACCAAGATATTTTAAAGATCTCAACTTGAGGCTTCTCGGAAAACTACTAAGGTTATAGCATTCCCTAAGACTCAAATTTACTAGCTTATCGTGAAATCCAACTGAATGGTGAATCTCCACTAAATTTGTACAATCATCAAGCAACAAATCCTCTAAATTTGGAATCCTTGAAACATTCGGGAATATTTTTAGGAATTCACAACCAGAGAAATTCATAATTTTCATGCTTTGAAAATTCTGTAAGAAAAAAATAAATAAATAAATTAGTTTGAAGGAAATTTACGACAAAATTTAAAGGAAGAAATTTTAAAATCAAGGGAAAATATGTCAAGACCCGTCCGTCATGCTTTCACACTTTTTGACATTGAAACCCCAATTTCTAGTTTGATGAATTTTTTACTTGTGCTTCAAGTATTTGTAAATCAAGAACTTTGTAAGTGTTTTCATCAAATAGATAACAAAAATTATATGAAAAATACACTTATTCCTCTCATACCAAAAACAAAAGGTGTGGCTGGCCGTGGTTGGGTGAAACCACCTAGCCCCGGTCGTGGCATTTGGTGAAGGTTGGGGCCGTGTGGCACAAAGCCCAGCGATGGCTGGGTAGGTGCTATCACCCAGCTACTTTATTTTAAAAACAAAATAATAATGTAAGCATAAATGTATTTTAATACCATTTATGTTATTTATTTTACGAAAAACACTAACTGCGGTCTTGATTTACAAATTTCCAAAGCACAATTCTAAAATTTATCAAATTAGAAACTTGGGTCTCAATGTCCAAAAAAAAAAAAAAAAGGGGCGGAAGCATGAGGGTGTCATGACATAATTTTCCTAAAACCAATAATTGTACCTTGATTTCCTTCAATTCCTTGAGAAGGCTATGAGGCATTCTTAAAACAATGAGGTTCTCTCCACGAAAATTAGACGGCAAAGATTCTAAAAGACAATTAGGCCAATCAATCACTCTTAACGTATTAGGAAGAAAATTGGGCCTCGTAGAAGAACGTGCATTAGGGGTAACCATAAGCAATCTTAAGTTTCTCATTTTCTCGAAGCCCTTTGAACTCAAGTCCACCATGTCTTCTCCTTCAGGCAAATCTACCAATATGCTTTGAATTTTGTTTGTTCCCTAGTAAGACAATGAATCAGTACAAGCTGGCAAAACTAAAGTATAAAGTTCTCCACGTTTTAGTACTTGCTAGAATTATAGCTTATATATTCTGTAAAAAGGACACAACATTACATTCCACCTATCTCTCTTTTAATGTTGCTTTTCATTGTGAGATTTTCAAAATAAGTAATTTTATTTTTGGTATAAAGATGTTCCAAAGTTGAGTGATCACAATGTTCGAAAGGTCAATATTTTGTACATCATTTTTTTTTTTTTTTCATATTTACCAATTACTCTTACCTATTAGAAAAACAAAACACTAAAAAAATATTGCCTACCTTTGAAATAGAATAAAGGACGACTACGTATGATGAATTTTATTTATTCTTATTTACAATCATTTTATTTGTTTGATTATTTTTAATATATGCGTGTGTATAAATCTTCATCTTTTTTTCACAAAAGGAAAAAAAGTGAAATATTTTTCAACTATGTTTACTTGTGAAAAAGAAACAAATATAAAATTAAAAGTCTCTTAATGTAACTACTTACCATATCATCCTCAAGGACTTGTCGAATATCTTCATGAAGCCATAACCTACTACGTTTACCAAGGTTGTCAAATGATTCTTGTCGAACAACTTCTCTACCCATGTCCCGCAATAAGTTGTGCATTTCCAAAACATTCCCATGAATGGTTATGAGAGACCTCTGTATAAGTACATCAATACCATCAATTGAGGAGTAATCAGAACTATCTAGCATTTTAATATCATCTGCACTCCACCTTCTTATGAAAAAACATGCAATGTCAAGAAAAATTTTCTTTTCATTTTCCTCCAATCCATCATAACTTATTCTAAGTTTTTCCAGAATTTCTTTTGGAGGAATGCTTTTGTACTTTGTCAAAGCACTTTTCCATTTACGCATATCTTTACCATGCAAATATGAACCTAGCACTTCTAAAGCTAGTGGAAGGCCCCCAACATAACTTATTGCATCTTCCACTAGTTTCAGAAAACCAGCAATAGGTTTGTCTCCTTCGAAAGCATTCCAACAAAAGAGCTCGAGAGCTTCTTTCCGGTCCAATTCCTTCACCTCATATGTTAGATCATCAACTACTCCATGCGAAGTCAATACTTTGCTGTCTCTTGTCGTTATGATGATCCTACTTCCTAAACCAAACCAACCAACTTCTCCAGCCAATTTATCTAATTGGGCCCGTTTACTACCCACATCATCAAGAATAAGGAGTATCCTTTTAGAACAAAGTCTTTTCTTTATCTTGATAATTCATTCGTCATCACTGTAAACCACCTCCTTAGGTCCTAGGATTTTCAAAAGAAATGTATTTTGTAGTTCGACCAAAGGAGTTTCTCTAACATTTGAAAGAAAACAACTACCTTCAAATCGAGAGGCAATTGAGTTGAAGATATCTTTGGCAATAGTTGTCTTACCAATTCCGCCGGCTCCTAAGATTCCTACCATGCGTACATCCTTCTTCTCATGAATACTTAAAAGTGAAATGATCTTTTGTGCACGAGACTCTATTCCAATTGGATGGTTGGCAACATGCAAGTATGTGTGATTCACGATTCTTGAGACCTCATGTACGAGTTCTTCAATAAATTTAGCTTCATTCCTATCAAATACAAAATATTAGAAACATTTAATCAGTTGAACTTTTCATATTAAAAAAAAAAAAAAAAAAAAAAATACAAGGAATGCACAAGATTGATAAAAAATACATGTAATTCTTTAAATGCCACCCCGACAAATTGGCCACTTGTGTTAGGACTGCCTTCCATTTCTCCACTTTCTCATCACCATTGAACCTTTTTGCATGTTTAGCCAATGCTTCTTCATAACTGTTCTTTTGATGCCGTACATCTGATGGGTCCACCTTGTAAAATATTGGTAGAACCTTTTGCCCCTCTGTTTCAACGATCTTCATTAGCTCGTCCAAGCACCATTTGGATGATGCATAGGTTTGAGAGAATACAATGATTGAAATTCTTGACTCCTCAATGGCTTCGAGAAGTGCTTGAGAAATCTCCTCTCCCCTTTTAAGCTCATTATCATCTATGAAGGTGTTGATTCCCTTTTGATACAAAGCTTTGTGTAGATGGGCAGTAAAATTGTCACGAGTATCGTCGCCTCTAAAACTCAGGAACACATCGTATGTCCACCGACGAGTGGAAGAAGAAGAGGAAGCGACTCCTTGGGAAGCCATGGAAGAAGGCTTCCTCTGTGTATGCAAGACTACCACCTAGTAGCTAGAGATAGTTGCGCCTTGCAGTTGCAGAACTAGTTTAACTCCGGAGTTAAACAGGATTAAAGTCAATGCTGCTTTGCATCATCAAAAGAAGATAAAACGCGTTAAAAGAAGGATGGCAATCAATAAAGTAGCGTGGGAAAAGAAAGGTTAAGGAAGCTTCATGGCAACTTCTCTAAAGGAGTCAAATGTGAATGCTCCTAAAATAAAAAACTAAATTTGAGAAGTAAAATTTACTTGTCAAATTTAAAAGGAATCAAACATTATACTTTTTATACATTTTTTTTAATTTTAGTTAAATATATATTATTTTTATTAGTTCTAAACCAAATAAATTTTAAAAATTATTTAATTTAAACTTTATAAATTTTGAAATGCATGGAGCATGTATGACAATAATTAAATATAAAATAAAGATAAAAGCTAATTAAATTAGTTTTTTTTAAAAAAAAAAAAAAAAATTGTTAATTTTTAAAGAAAAAATTAAATATAAAGAGTCCATTCTATATACCATCCAAAATAAAAAATAAAAAACCGCGTTGGCGCGTCCCTACTCCCACGAGGAAGTTTTTGTCCAACCCACCCTTCTTTCATGCTCAAAACCTTCAGTTTTGAGGTACGTTGTTGAATTTTAGTTCTCCATGAAATTCACGTTGGACATTTGGACTTTCTCGGAAACCACTGTTTGTTTGGTAACCTTTTTATCCTTTCCCTTTTCATTTTCTTAACTTTTCTTAAAAAAGTAATTTCAAAATATATATATTTTTTTATTTGTTATATTACATCAATAAATTTTTATTATTACTATTCAAATAAAAAAAAATCAACTATAAAACAAAATTTTTATACTTTTACCTAAAAAAATTCAAAACTTTTTTCTGTTTTATATAACATTAATCATTTTTTTTAAGGTATTTTTTGTGTTTTAATATGACATAAACGTGAAAAATATTTGAAATTTTTTTTTTTTTTGAGTGTTTTGTCTTTAAATTTATATTTTGATATTTTGATTTTTGATTTTTGATTTTTTTTTTTTTTTTTTAAGAAAGAAAAAAGAAAGTTGGAGCAGGTTAGCTGTAGCGTGGCATGGTGTATATATATATATATATATGAAATTTAGGCCACCGCCTTTGGCCCCTATTTTGTAAACGCTCCATTAAAAGAAAAAAAAAAGCAAGAGAATGTGAAAAGGACTTCAAAAATAGTTAGAGGACGTGAGAAATTACATATGATGATTAATTAACTATTATGTGAAATAACATGATTTTTATTTGCTAAAAGTATTGAGTACAACTAGTATGATTAAATAGTACCGGAAACAGTGGCAGCTTAGAAGACGGTAGAATTTTTCTGAGACATGGGGCTTCAACAAGTAATTATAGAGGGCGATGTGTCGAAAATTGTGCATGCTTTGCCATATGAGAGCTCCTGTTAGAGTTGGTATGGTCAATTGATTGACGAAACTCGAACCTCATTAAATGGTCTTCAATCATGGAAGCATATGAATCAGTCCATTTCTTAAAAACAATTCTTCACCAATCTCTAGACCAAGTGTAAATAAAGAATAATTATATTTTTATTGAAAGCATTATACTTGTTGATCAAGTTGATTCTCTTTGATTTATGAAAACTTGATGTTTCCTCTAAAAAAACACATTAATTTTTATTTTATTTTTTTCACATCCGAATTATAATCTCTTTGAGTTATATTATAATTTGTGAACACGAATAGTGCTATAACTTTAACTAAATATTTCTCAACCCAACAAACACAAAACTTCATCAACAAACAAACACCTATTGAAAATATACGGCCACCGAAAGTCAATGCAAAGACAACCCAGCAAGTGATTGTCTAATGATCAAATCCATGGCCACCGAAACTCAAAGACATGTACAGCCAGACAACTAAATAGAGATTTCCTAAACAGAGGCATTCATGGATCAGATCAACAAAATCAGCCACAAAATCAACTACATAGCAAGAACCCACTCAAAGCGACGAGATCTTAAATCAACTCAGATTATTTCCAACTCAAATGAATAAAAGAACAATAAAAATATAGAAACAAAAGAATACCAGTTGAAAAAAATTTAAAATCTTTGCCAAAATTAATTGAATCCGTGGATTCTATATATGCAGAGAGAGAGAGAGAGAGAGAGAGAGAGAGAGGGTACCGAAGCAAGCGATCTGAGAATCCGTTGGCTGGAGGTCCGAGGTCAGCAGCGACGGAGCTGGAAGCGGTTCTATGAGGAGCTTGACGGAGGCGATTGGCTGATCGATTACGGTGAAGAATTCTTGGGGTGGCTCACGTTTTAGAGAGCGAGAGAGAAACGAAATCTCAAAGAATGATTTCTGTGAATTGTATTGTATTGTATTTACTAGCCAATTAAGATTTTAAAATGCCATAACCTCAATGCATAGTGCATAGGATACCCTTTTAACGAATTTTAAAACGATATCCCATGCAGTATGCATGGAGGTTATAGCATTAGGAGCTACTTAATTTAAAAAAAAAAATTAAAAGTAGTCATCGAGAAAGGGTGACAACCGACAAACTTCCTCCACACCAGACAAAAATCAAATAGAAAAACTATGTGGGCGTGGAAAAGAAGCTTTGGAAGCTTCATGGCAACTTCTCTAAAGGCTATCCTAAGCATTGAGATTATAGCATTAGGACTAGGAGCTATTTAATTTCATTCAAAAGTTTGTCCAAAGAGTTAATTATCATAGTCAAGCCCCCAAATTAAGAAATGTTTGGCTTTGGCCGCCTGACATTATACGCAAAAAATGAACTTTCCAAAGCAACATATTTGCTTTTTTTTTTTTTCTTTTTTTTTTTTTTTTGAAATGAAGCACCATATTTGCCTTGTATTCGAGTTCAAGTTCAAGTTGAAAAAGATTGCGCTTAATTTGGTTCATATCTCTAGACTCTCATCAATCTTTTGTTCAGAATTAAAAAAATATAATAAAAAATCTATCTCTTGTTCAAATTAAATAACAATTTCAGAAGTTAAAATGCTTAGTTAGATAATCTAAAGGGAGGAGGACTGATTGATCAAGACATTATACAGATGTCAAGCACAAAACAATTATATATACACAATGAAAATGGCGGCAGGAAATATATTTCTAGATTAAAATGTTCTTCACTTTTGAACTACAGATATTATAAATGTAACGGCTCACTCCAAGTAATAGCTAAAAATTATTTTTATCTATTTTAGCTATTATTTTTTTTCAAAAAAAAAAAATTACTTCGATCTAATAATCTCCGCTTCATGTGGTGTGATCTGATCTCCAATCGATTGAGCTAGTACTCCTGAGGAACTTCATAAAGGAATCTTAGGAAAGAAAATATGTTATCAAATTTATCTATTCTCATTTTGGAAAGCATTGAAATCAAAATTTTGCCTTCCTATACAAATGATTTTATGGGCGAAGACTTTTAAAATCACCAAAACATTATTCCTTCTTAATTTTTAAATTTTGCAAAGAGGGCATCATGGAATTGCATTTCAAAACCTCCTAACTTTAAGCAAATTCCTAAACTAACGTGAGACTCTTGGAAAGGCCAAATCTTTTTTTGTTCCAAAACTTCAGCCACGTTCCGGAATTGTGAGCGTTATCGATACTAAATCTTTTATCAAGAGATAGAAACTAAGATGATATAGAACACTTTTTCATTGGAAATGATCAAAACAATTAATAAAAAAAAATGCTACAGACACAAATAAATAAGCTCTACATCATCTTAGTACTTATTTCTTAATAAAAGATCTAATACTCATAACATTTTTTAATGTAAAAAAGACGTTTCCATAAGAATTGTGATAGTTGCGAGCATCATAAATCACTACATGTTCTATACATTTTTATTTTTGTTTGACATTGTTAAATAGCTTTGCTTTGACATTTGTCTCATTATCGTCTACTGCTCACGTCTTGAGTTGATGCGCCGACTCAATCTTCAAAATTTAAGCCCTTTTAAGTTTAAGCATCATATGGTAATGTTTCAGAAAACACTTTTTCCTTTCAAAAATTATTTTTTAGAAAAAATTTCATATATTCTTGTAGGAATATTTTTGATAAAATGGTTGTTTAATTTTTTTTTTTTTTTTGTACGTTTATAGGGGCTGACTTATTACTTAATTTTTTTTTTTTAAAAAAAAAAAAAAAAACAACAACAACTCAATAAAAGAAAAGAATGATGAATCCAAAGTCACTCCGACCAAATAGAGGTGACACCTTTTTTTTGGTCAAAGGTGACGATGCAGCCACTATAAGAGGCCAAGGGTGGCTACACAATCACTCCTATGCTCTATTAAGAGTTGCCATATTATTACTCTTTTGTATTTTTTATTTTTAATTAAAAACAAAAAAAAAAAACAAATTATTAGTAAGAAAAAATACTTTAGCTCTACCCTAGCTCATCTTTTCCATTACCCATAAAAACCGGAATGGAATTACAAGTAGTATGATTGAATAGTACTTGAAGCAATGACAGCTTAGAAGACAGTAGAATTTTACAGAGACATGCGGCTTCAACAAGTAATTATAGAGGGCGATGTGTCAAAAATTGTGCATGTTTTGCCATATGAGAGCTCTTGTTAGAGTTGGTATGGTCAATTGATGGACGAAACTCGAACCTCGTTAAATGGTCTTCAATCATGGAAGCATATGAAACAGCCCATTTGATAAAAACAATTCTTCATCAATCTCTAGACCAAGTGTGGATAAAGAATAATTGTATTTTATAGAAAGCATTATGCTTGTTGATCAATTTGATTATTCTCTTTGATTTATGAAAACTTGATGTTTCCTCTTAAAAAAAACATTATTATTATTTTTTTTTTCCTTTTTCACATCGGAATTATAATCTCTTTGAGTTATATTATGATTTGTGAACACGAATACTGCTATACTGCTATAAAACTCATATTCTTGTATATCTATTTGAAGATTTAATCATAAAGAATATATTCTTTTAGATTTTATTTTAATGTTATATCCGCCCCTCACCATAAAGCAAAGACCTTGATTTTGCCCCTGATTATTTGAATAAATAAATAAACAAATCCCCTGAATATTCTAGTAGTAGCAGTAGAGAATCGATGGTTGCTATTGCAGTTGCAGCAGAACCAGTTTCGAGAATCCCAAATGAGCTATCTAAAGTTTAGTAAACTTTTAAATAAAAAAATTGCTACTTTTTACAAACACAAAATATCAAGCCATTCAAATATTTCTCAACCCAACAAACACAAAACTTCATCAACTTTTAAATTTAATTTCTTTTCAAAATTTTAAGGGTATTTTTGTTTTATTGAAAATTATATAGGAATAATTTAGTCATTTTGTTAGCATTGGAAGTACATTGTCATTATTTTGATAGTTTGAGAAGTAAATTATCATTGAAATAATAGTTTAAAGATGTTAAGTGAACTTTATCTTAAAAAAAAAAAAAAAAAAAATGATAATAATAATTTTGAACATGAAAAAATAAAAAAATAAAAAAAAGGCAAAGGGGAGGAGGAAATGTTCATGTCAGAACCAAAATGTTGCTCTGTAATCGTATCATCAAAAGAAGAGAAAACGCGTTGGAAAAGAACCAATATTAACTTCCCCCACACCGAACACAGCCAAGTAGAAAACTATTTGGGCGTGGAAAGAAGCTTCATGGCAACTTCTCTAAAGGTATTCCTTGACTTTGTAAATCTTGCTTGATCTGCGTAGTTAAAATAGTTCAGAAGCAGTTAAAATCTGATAGATTCATTCACATTGCGAGTGCATGCGTGATTTTCGGACTCACCTACTAAAATCACGCATGCACTCGCAATGTGAATGAATCTATTATCAACTTTGAATTATTAAATTAAGGGGTAGTACTTAGAAAGATAGGGGGTTCCATCATATTAGACGTGGCCATTTTAATACAAGTTTCAACGGCTGTGTTCGGTAATGGAATGGAAAAGATGAGTGAAACGGTACCGTAGCAGATTTGATTGATATGAGAGAAAAAATAAGAATATTTTGTATAAAAAAGTAAAAAAAAAAATTGTTTTGTAGTGATTTGAATAGTAATAAAAAGTGATTGATTTGATGTAAAAAGTAGAAATGTTATGATCGATTTTGAGAAGAATTTTTTGAGTTTTTGGGTCCGGTTTGGTCCAGCCCTTTGCCAAACACAACCAACATTTCATTCAATTTTACATGCTCTAAACATTGAGGTATGTTTTCACAAGTTGAGCATCCTTCTTCGGAATAGGATCCTCTCCAGTCCATTTTGGACTAGAGAATATCCAATTTATGGCTAGAATTTCTTCCTAAAAATCCTAAAGTCACAAATAGGATACTTGCCTACTAACTAAAAATATTATTTTAGATTTAAATAAAATTATAAAATATTAAGGGGTGACTGAAGTTATCCCATAGCCCTTGGAGGTGGTCCGGCCACCCCCAAGGACCAAACGGAATTTTGTTTTTTCTTAAATTTGGCCATTGGAGGTGGCTGGACCACCCCCAAGGGCCATGGGGTGGCTTCGGAGCCCAGACCGTCAGCTTCAGCCACCCCAACCCCCGATTGGGGTGGTTCGGCCATCCTCAACGGGGTAGCTATCCACCCCTTAATATTTTATAATTTTGTTTTTTTTTTTTTTTTCTATTTAAATCTAAATAATATTTTATTATTATTTTTGGTCAGCAAATAAGTGTCATATTTGTGGCTTTAGAATTTTCAATAAAAAATCATAACCATAAATTGAATATTTTCTAATCCATTTTCGACGGGAGACGATCCTATTCCTCCTTCTTTGATGTTTTTGTCCAGCCCTTGCTAAACATTGAAGTTTGCTTTCAAAAGTTGACCATCAATAAATACCATCAAGTCTTCTTTTATGCTTTCTAAACATTGTGGAAGATAATTAATTTCCTTGTGGCCTCAGCAGAAGCAATATGATGCTCTGTAATGGTATCATCAAAAGAATAGAAAACGTGTTGGCAACTTCTTTAAAGGGTATCTTATGCACTATGCATTGAGATTATAGCATTAGGAGCTACTTAATTTTTAAAAATTAAAAGTAGATCTAGAGAAAGGGTGACAACCGACAAACTTTCCCCAGACCACACACAATCAAATAAAAAACCTATGTGGGCGTGGAAAGGAAGGTTAGGAAGGTTCATCGCAACTTCTCTAAAGGCTATCTTTTGCATATAATGCATTAAGATTATAGCATTAGGGGCTACTTAATTTTAAAAAATTAAAAGTAAGAAATGGTATCCTATGCATTGAGATTATAGCATTAATTAGGAGCTACTTAATTTAAAAAAATTAAAAGTAGATCTAGAGAAAGGGTGACAACCGACAAACTTCCCTCAGACCACACACAATCAAATAAAAAACCTATGTGGGCGTGGAAAGGAAGGTTAGGAAGGTTCATCGCAACTTCTCTAAAGGCTATCTTTTGCATATAATGCATTAAGATTATAGCATTAGGGACTACTTAATTTTTAAAAATTAAAAGTAAGAAATGGTATCCTATGCATTGAGATTATAGCATTAATTAGGGAGCATTAGAGAAAGTGTAGTATTTCTCTAATAGCTTATCTCCCACCAATTCAATGTGGGGTCCATTTGATAGGTGCATAATTTATAGTCTAGAGTCCATCGGCTTTGTTTTGTGAAAAAAGTTGTTGTTTGAATACATGGATCACAAGCATTTTAATCAAGAAGCTTCACAGGCACTTTAATCATCACCCTCTCAAATTTTTGTTTCTTAATTTTGAAGTTTGAAATGGTGGTTCCTTCTCCTTCTCTCCTGTATTGCTCAGAATTTTTTTTTTAAAAGTGATTCTGATTGGATTCCAGTAAGTATCCCACACTCTGTAAATAAGAGAGCTGACTTTTGGAATAAATATAAATAGAATTCTTTCAAATTTTCCAATTCTCTCTCTTTCCACGCATGCAGTTTCTTGTTCATATAATATTATTTCCCCTTCCCTCACCTCCATATAAATTATAGAATATAGACACTCCCTTCTTTGTTATCATTACATTACATTAAATCAATTACAAGTAGCATAAAAATACACACAATCGGATGCGTTAGAAGTTTCGTTTGTGTTAGACATATATTGCATAACTTTGTGGTTCTCATGTCTTGAGGCTATGAGCCTATGACCACCTTGCAAAACTTTTCAACAAGGATGGTTTTGGAGGAATATGTTAGGGCGGCAATAGGACCCAGAAATTATTTAGTATGTAAGTGAGGTTTTTTTTTTATTTGATCTATTTTTTTATTTTTTATTTACTATTATTATTATTCTGTATATACGTTTGAGTTAAAATAGATTGAGTTTCACATTAAAAAAAGGAAAAATTCTACATACCCCCTCTCAAACGATTATACAATTGACAATGTCCTTCCAAATTTTCAATTGTGACAATATCCTACAAACTATCAAAAATAGTCAATATTCCCCCTAATGATGAAACCACTTTAGTAAAATAAAAACAAAAAATACCAAAACTTCTAGAAACAACCTGAAACTAAAAAAGAAAAAAAAAAAATCCAAGTGGTGTCAAAATTTAATAGTTAAAAAAATCTTTTTTTATAAGAAAAAAAAATTCTTTTTTTTATACAAATTGAAAATTTTCGTTTTTTTTTTTTAAGAAAAAAAAATAAAAACTTTTCGTTTTTAAAAAAAATTAAAAATTTTCGTATAAAAAATAATAATAATAAATGATTTAAAAAGAATTTAAAAAAACAATTGTTTTTTTAAAATTAAAATTTTCATTTTTTTTTTTAAATATGCAAATTTATAGGTGTATTTTTGTCTTATTAAGAAACATATAGAGACATTTTTATCTTTTTGCTAGCTTTGGGGGATATTGACAATATTTTTGTAGTTTGGAAGGACATTGACAATTGAGTGATAATTTAAGGAAGTACGTGGACTTTATCCAAAAAAAAAAAAAAAAAAAAAAAAAAAAAAAAGTTATAAATATAAATCATTAAATTAACGGAAACCCATCAGATCCAACGTGGCCAGTTGTCTAGCTGGTCTCATATTTTAGTTCTCGAATCTTATCTTATGAGTAAACAAAATGTTAAACTAAGGGGTAGTAGCCAGTGCTTTATAAAAAATTTAAAAAAAAAAAAAAAAAAAAAAAAAAACAACAACAATGAGGTGAGCCATCAAGTTTGAATACAAGATTATTAATCTATTATCAAGTTTGAATTATTAAATTAAGGCATAAGGGGTACCTAGTAGGATAGGGGTTCCATTAGTTTGACATGGCCACATTAAATTAATTTTTTTTTTTTTTAATTTCTTTTATAAGAAAAAAAAAGTATTAGGTGAGGCCGGTGAGCCATTGAATTCGAATACAAGATTATTAATCTGTTATCAAGTTCGAATTATTAAATTAAGGGGTGGTAGGATAGGGGTTCCATCAGATTAGACATAGCCACGTTAAATTTGATTTGATTTTTTTTTTTTTTTTTAACTTTTTTTATAAGAAAAAAAAAAGTATTAGGTGAGCGATGGAGTTTGAATACAAGATTATTAATCTATTATCAACTTTGAATTATTAAATTAAGGGGTAGTACTTAGTGGGATAGGGGGTTCCATCAGATTTGACGTGACCTTATATTTGGGACATTGTAATCTAAATGGAAATCACAGCTAAGTGTACATGCACTTAATGAGATGGATCGGGATTCCCAGCAATAGCTGGGGAATTGCCCATAAAAAATGGCTGAAATTATGGCCATTGAACCTCATTTAAGGGTCTATACACTGCCACGTGTCCTACTAATTTCAAAAGAAAAGAAAAAAAATGGTGACTAGCCAACTCATTTTTGCCATGAAGGTGGCTTCGGCCACACCCAAGGACCGATTGGGGGTGGCAGAAGCCATCTCATGGCCCTAAGGGGTGGTTCGGCCCCCCTCTAGGGCCAAACCCAAAAATTTCAACTTTTGCGTTTGGCCCTCGAAGGTACTTGAGCTACACCCTAGGGCCATGGAGTGGCTACAGCCACCCCCATGGCCCTAGGGGGTGGCCGAGCCACCCCCTAGGGCCAAACCCAAAAAAAATTAATTTTTGGACTTTTTGGGTTTGGCCCTTGTGGGTGGTCGAGCCACCCCCCTAGGGCCATGAAGTCACCCTCAACCGGCCCTTGGGGTTGCCCACCTCCATGTCTCAAATGGGGTGGCTGGCCACCCCATATATATATATATATATATATATATTAAATGTAAATAACATTTTATTATTTTTTAATTAGTGGGACATGTAGCAGCGTATAAACCCTTGGATGAAATTCAATGGTCAGAATTTCAGCTGTTTCTAATGGGCAATTCCCTAGTTATTATTGGGGATCCCGATCCAATGGAGATCAATAGTAATGCGAGTCAACACTCTTGATTAGTTTTATTATTATTTTTTTTTTTTTGTGAGTAAAGTGCTTAGTTAAAGAATATGAATTTAAGAAAGCATGAAACTTGTTGATTCTTTAAACAACATTTTAACCTTTGCAGTACCTTCAACACCCTTTCCCTTATTTGCTGCTCATGAATTGTTTGCTTTACCAAATATACTCAATTATATATATATATATATATATATAAAAGGCTGAACCACAAATAATTTTCTCAACAATGCTTAGGGCATGTTTGGGATTGCGTTTGAGAAATAGAGCTTTTAAGTCAAAAAATCTTTTGGACAAAAGCTTCATTTTTAAGCTTTTGTCAAAAGTGTGTTTTTGTTATTTTTAGGCTTTTTGGACCCTTAAAAACGTTTTTAATTTTTTTACCAAATGAGTACTTTTTTCTTCAAACGAGCTTTTTAAGTGTTCAAAGCACTTTTAGTACTCTCAAACACAATCACAAACATGCTCTTATTCTCCAAGAGTGGCTTATTTTGAGACCTATTATGTGTTGTAATGTACATCCATGATTTTATATTACTTCATAACAAAAAAAGATCGAATCTTAGCAAAATGTTACCGTGAACTTCGATCAAGCTCTTATGTTAGAACACCTCTCTTTGCATCTGTAGTTGTTGCTTTTGAACAAATAAAAACGTAAAGAAAGACAAATAAAGCAAATAAAGCAATATTAAATTCAAGGCCGGCTTTGGATCTCTCCCTCTCTTTTCATTGAACCCAAATTCACTTTGTAACAAAAATAAATAAATAAATAAAAGTGGAAAATCCACTTTACCCCCTCTAAAGTTTTAGGGGTTTTTCAATTTGAACCTCAAAGTTTAAAAATTGGCAATGTACCCCCCAATGTTTTAAAAAATTTCAATTTAAACCTTCCGTTACTAATTTCCGTTAAATTGGATGGAATTTTTTTAAAAAAAGCCTGAAGGTAATTATGTAATTTTAGAGATTTTCATCAAATTTGACGGAAATTAGTAACAGAAGGTTTAAATTGAAAATTTTTGAAACATTAGGAGGGTACATTGCCAATTTTTATACTTTGGAGTTCAAATTGAAAAACTCCTGAAACTTCAGGAGCGTGAAGTGGATTTTTCCCTAAATAAAATCACCCCTAGATTACAGAATTGAAGTCTAAATTGGTAGAGGTCAATGGTAAGCCGAAGAAGGATCTTCTCAATTTCATTTGAAATTGAGTTATTCATTTAGTTATTTTAAAATGGTATTTTTGTCCAAATGTAAAACAAGAAGTTCAAAAATGACAAAATACCCCCTTAAAATGGAGAGGATCCAAGTCCCAATTGAAACACTTTGATTATTATAGCCAAAGCTAGCGGCTCAGTCCCATATATTTGGCTGCCCTGCACAAAGTTGGTCCTAATCAAATCAGCTGACTATGTCACAGACATTCCCTCATCGAACCCCATTTGTCAATTGCATAAAAAATCCAATAACTAGCATCTTCTGTTTCCAAACCAGGAAGATTTGATCCAATTGGATTCCAAGTTGCTATCATCATCATCATGCGGCCTCTTATTAACTTGAATACCATCTATTAAATATATGGCCTTCTCTTCTTACTACTTACCGTATGAAATCCGCAACTTTTAAAGACCACTAACTTGGAATTACTCTCCCAAACAAATTTAACTCGAGTTTGATCATTATCCTATTTAAGTTTAAAAGATTCTGGAACATAGAAATGCAATCATACATGATCTGAGCACGCTGGATAACCTTCTCCAATGCCACAATAGATTTCTACATCACCATTGATGACTTAAACAAAAATTGTGAGAAAATCATCATCTTGTTCATCCTCTATTCTAACAATAGCTAAGAAAGCAATTCTTGTGATCTACCCATCCAAATCTGCAGGCTCATCCATATCTATTTCACATGAATTACTATTTGAAACCTCTTTACGATAGTTGAACCAGTCTGAAATCTTATTTCCCGAAAATATGCATTGAAATTAAGTGACGGTGCAAAAGAAGTTCCTATAACAAGAATATAACAAACTTTAAGTGATACGACCTGCAAATCAAGGCACACAGATTTGTATAAAAGAGAGATAGAGAGGGAGAGAGATGCCTCGCTCAATAAATACATTTGAACATCGTTCCCTATATTTTTAAGCAGTTTATGACATTTAGATAATTCAATCCATTTAATCCTTGGTAAATGGCGTATATTAAATTGAAATCTTTCCAATGACATGCATCCATGTGCAGAAACCACTTCTACATTTAGCGCAAGTTCTGGAATTTATTGAAGTTGCATACAGTTACGCAACAAATCTTTTAATATGTGTAGGAAGGCCAACAATATCACTTGCTGATAGATCTAATTGTACCAATGTGGAATATTAGCAATGAAATGTCATAAGGAAATTTGATTCTGATGCCGAAAATACTGTTTCAACCTGTAGAAGCTCTCGTAAGCAGCATGTATCAAATAATTGAGATTGTTGAGAATAAGATTGTATATTGAATCACACAATATAATGTACAGAAGAGACCTATACATAGGCGAATAATACAGACCTAGTAGAATAAGAAAAGATAAACCTAGTAACCCTAGAATACCAAAGAAAGTAAATAATAATAACATAATATTATCTAACAGCCCCCCACAAGCTCAAGGTGGAGTGCGAGAGACCAACTTGAGGTTGGATACAAGATCACGAAAACATCTTGGAGGATGTGACTTTGTAAAGATGTCTGCGAGCTGATCACGGGACGTGACAGAATAAAGCAGTAGTGAGCCCCAATATGTTTTGTTCGTTCATGAAAAACATCATTATGAGCAATCTGAATAGCACTCTTGTTGTCACAGTATACAGGAGTAGCAGAAGAAAGAGAAACACCCATATCTTGTAACAACCATCGCAACCAAAGAAAAAAAAGAAATAAAATAAAATAAAAAAATAAATTTTGAGGTGATTCAGAACCTGTGCTTTAATACCATGTTGAGAATAAGGTTGTATATTGAATCATACAATATAATGTACAGAAGAGGCCTATATATAGGCGAATAATACAGACCTAGTAGAATAAGGAAAGGTAAACCTAGTAACCCTAGAATACCAAAGAAAGTAGGGCTGTTAAGTGAGCGAAGCGTCTCGCGAGCAAGCTCGGGCTCGGCTCGGGCTCGGCTCGTGCTCGACTCGAATATTAAATGAAGCACTTCATGAACACAAATCCTGGCTCGAATATTAAATGAAGCAAGCTCGGCTCGACTTGGCTAAGCTCGTAAATAGCTCGTATAAGCTCGAGTGTGTGTGTGTATATATATATAAACTAAGTAATAGATAATTAATTATAAATCTCATAATTATTAAAAACTTAAAATTGCATTTATATTTAAGAGTTAGAGAATGAAAAATTCTAGACCCTTTCGTGATGAAAGAGAGAAAGAGAGAGAGCAATCATTAAAAAGACCTCGATTCAATTAGCGCAGATCCAAACGAATGGAAGAAGAATCAAGCAGAAACTATTGAGGGAGATTGTGAAAGTCATAAACTATTGATGAATCAAACAGACCCAAACACTATCACTACATGTCTGGTGAGTGAGAGTGAGAGAGTGGGAAATGAGAGTTCAGGTGGAAGATCCGTTGTGACTGGTGAGGGGGATTGAGAGAGAGACGTTAAAAAAATATTTTTTTGTAGGGGGCATTGTCCTAATGCAGTCTGAATGCAACCTGTTAACTTGTCCCACATTGTTAAGAAAACATTAATCTCTAAGTTTGCTTATCTATAAAAGGATGCATATCCTCTCTCTTTGAAACCAAATGCCTTGCTGTATTGACTCAGGCTCTATACTCGACTAGCCAGGCTAAGCAAATACTCATATGCAAACTAACTTCTTAAGCCGTTTAAGAGTACTTGAAGTTAAAAAAAATTTTTAAAACAAAAACATTAAATATAAGAGCCAGCTCGCGAGCTGGCTCGGCTCGACTTATTATTAGCTCGAGCTCGATTTTTTTGGCTCACCCTTGAGCTCGACTCGAGCTCGAGCTCGAGTAAAATTTAAACGAGCCAAGCTTGAACAAGGGAAGCTCGCTCAAGCTCGGTTCGTTTACACCCCTAAAAGAAAGTAAATAATAATAACATAATATTATCTAACAGAGATCTTTATGGTTCTACGAAAAATCGTTTTCAATGACTTGCACCCATATGCATCCACATATTCTATATTTGGTGGAAGTTCTAGAATTTCTTGAAGTTGCTTACAATTATATAAGTAAAGTAACGTCAAGCAATCAAATCTTTTGATGCATGTAGGAATGGTAACAATGGCACTCCTTATAGATCTAAGCGTTCCAATGTGAAGGATCAATTAAATATCTTAAAGAAATTTTTAAGATGCAACTTTGGTAGTGCTAAAAATACTTCCAAGGAATAACCATCATTAAAAACACTTGAACTTGTAGGAGGTAGCAGTGGGAGTAATTTTTGATGTGATGAAATATCGAATTCCTTCATAGATACAATAGAGGGCATGAATTGTCTGATATATCAAGTTTTGTCTATTATATCCAATCTTCTCTGGAAACTTATGAAGGCTAAGAAATTGTAGAGATCTTAACTTGAGGCTTCTCAGAAAACTAACAATGTTATAGTAATTCTGAACACTCAAACGAAATAGCTTATTAAGAAATCCAACAGAATGGTGAATCTCAAGTAAATCTGTACAATCATCAAGAGTCAATTTCTCTAAATTTGAAATTCTTGAAACATCAAGGATAGTTCTTAGGAATTGACAATAAGAGAAATCCATAATTGTTGTCTAACATCCGTGTGATATTCAACATCTCTTCTCTTCCTCTCCACCATCAACGGTGAGTAGTCAGTAACCATTAATCAACAAAGCTAAAAAGTAATAATCAGGAGTCCTTTTTTTTTTTTTTTTTTTTTTTGGCACCATAAAGAAATAAATTTGGCCTGTGCCAAATATATTATATTAAGTTCAGCTTAGGAGGAGGAAAAACAAAAAAAGAAAAATCTTCGACTACCAAACAGTCTGTACTACTAACATCTGCATGAACTAAACCATAATGTGCACACAGATCGAATACAACAAGAAACGTGGCCTTTAATTTCTTGAGTTCCCTTTTCGTACTTGAAAAGATATCAAAACACCCAGCACTCACCTGGAACTCCATTAATGTGCCTCAGATTTTGAACGATACATTATGTGTGAGAGAGAAAGAAGCACTGGAACCAAAACTTACACATATATTTTATATTACTTGATGACAAAAATATATACAAGCCAACTAATTCAAGTTCAAGGAAGAAGGAATCTTATAACCAAAATGTTACCGTGAACTTCAATCAACCTCTTATGCTGCAATGTCTCTGCCTCTACCTCTGTATCTGAAATTCTGATGCCCACGGTTGAAGAATGCCTCTTTTGCTGTGGGTAACAGTTGGATTCCAAGTTGTCATCCTCGTCGTCATCATTACGTGGTCTTTTAGTAACTTGAGTACCACCTATTGAATCTTTCGCCTCCTCTTCACACCTACGTACCAGGTGGAATCCACAACTTTTCACGGCCTTCAAATTTTGATGAGCATAATTGCTACTCTCGTAAACAAATTTAACTCGCAGATAACCATTATACGCCTTAAGGTTACAAGGTTCTGGAACATAGAAGAAACGCAACCATACACAATCCGAGCGGGAAAGGTTAAATCCTTCCCCACCACGATAGATTTCTACACCACCACTGATGACGTAAACCTGTATTGATGAAAAATCATAATCCTCTGTTTCAAAAACAGAAGAGAACAATTCTTGAGATCTCCCCATCCAAATCTGCAGGCACATCAATCTCTATTTCACATGAATTACTATTTGAAACCTCTTTACGATTGCTGAACCAGTCTGGAATCTTATTTCCAGAAACAAAAATGTCAAAGTTCCTGTTATAACGATGTCCTGCTATCGGAAGCTTCGGTAACCATCATTTATTATATGACATGCACCCCGTTGCATCCACAATATATGAATTTGGTGAAAATGCTTGAATTTCTCTAAGTTGCTTGCAATTATCCAAGCTGAAGTGAATCAAGGCAACAAATCTTTTGATACACGTAGGAATCGTAACAATACCACTCCCTGATAGCTCTAATCTTTTCAATGTGGAGGGCCAATTAAATATCCTAAAGAAATCCGATTCTAATAGGACACAGTTTGAAAGATTCAAAAATTCTAGTGCCGGAAATACTTTCGAGGGACAATCATCATTAGAAACACTTGAATTCGTAGGAGGTGTCATGGATTGTCTGCTATCCACAATCTTCTCAGGAAACTTAACAAGTTTTGAACAACCACCGAGATCAAGTTCAAATAAATATTGCAACTGATAAATGCTACTCGGAAGATTCGTAAGGCTTATGCAACATTCTAGTCGTAATTGTTTAAGCCCCGTGAGGAGCTGAATGGATGGTGGTAGTTCTTTTATGACAGTGCCTCCAAAGGAGATAGATGTTAAATACTTCATCTCACACTCAATTTCAGGAAAGTATTTAAGACTTCAGTAGCCATCAGCAACAAGAAGTTCTAGAGATCTCAACTTGAGTTTTCTCGAAAAACTACTAAGGTCATAGCAACCTCCAACACTCAACCAAACTAACTTATCAAGAAATCCAACTGAAGGATGAATCTCAACTAAATTGGTACAACCACAAAGAAGCAATTTTTCTAAATTTGGAATACTCGAAACATCGGGGATTATTTTTAGGAATTGACAATTTGAGAAATCCATAATTGAAAGGCTAGGAAAATTCTGTCGAAATAGAAGAAGAAATAAATTAGTTTGAAGGAAATTAGCAAACAAAATTTAAAGGTAAAAATTTTGAAATAAAGAGAAATTATATCAAGATCTCCTCATGCTTTCATGCTTTCACAGTACTTTTTGACAAAGACCCTGATTTCCAGTTTGATGAACTTTAGACTTGTGCTTCAGGCATTTGTAAATTGAGATCGCCGTAAGTTTTTTCATCAAATTGATAACAAAAATCATATGAAAAAACATTTGTTCCTCTCATACCAAAAATAAATTATTAAAAAAAAATTGTGGTTGGTCGTGGTTGGGTGAAAGCACCTAGCCCTGGCCGTGGCATCCAGACCTAGCATGTGGACTGGGGCAGTGGCACAAACTGAGCCCATACCAGCAATTTTCTTTCTTTTTTTTTTTTAATTAACAAAAAAAATATGTTAGAGGGATAAATTTATTTTAATACAATTGATGTTTTCTATTTGACGGAAAACATTAATTGTGGTCTTGATTTACAAATTTCCCAAGCACAAATCTAATTAAAATTCATCCAAATTGGAAACTAGGGTCTCAATGTCAAAAAATAAAAGGTGAAAGTGCAAGGGAGTTAGTCACATAATTTACCTAAAAACAATAATTGTACCTAAACTCCCTTCAATTCCTTGAAACGGCTACGAGACTTTTTTTTTTTTGAAGAAAAACTTGGGATTCTTATTCAAAAAATCTAAATGAAAAAGTACACTCAGGGAGGGGGAAGAACTTCCTCCCTCCTTACAATACCACAGATGCTTGGGGGAATTTCTTCCCTCCAAAAAGAATCTATGATAAGCTTGGTAGCATCTTGTGCTAACCCCATGATCCGTAACCCAGCCAATGAAATGGCTGTATCTCCTTCTGCATGGATGCATTGAATTGATTGCATTTATAACTTGCAACGCATCCCCTTCTAAGACAACACCTTCACCGCCAAGGTCTTTCCCCATCATCATGGCATGCAAACCAGCCATTGCTTCCGCAGCAGCCGGTTCAAGTAGCTGCCCAATTATAATGCTTCGTGCTGCACATACCTTTCCCATACAATCTCTAGCAATGATTCCCAGCCCCCACACATTCTTTTTGCTTAGAAACAGCAGCATCCTAATTCACCTTAATCATGTTCTGTGGGGGTGGCTGCCAAGTGATACTCTGCAAGGGCTGAGTGGGCTCATCCATTCCACACTCCACTTCATTGGCTTTCAAGAAGTCATCCAGGGAACTACGAGCAATACGAGCCACCTGATCTGGGTGAGTGAAAGATCCTCCATGGATTTTGAACTTTTTCTGAGAGTTTTGTCTTCAAAGTTAGCTGTACCTCTTGGCGTGGTATAACAAAAACGAATGTCATATGATAATCCACGAATGTCATATGCAGTGGCGGATCTAGGAATAGGAGTTACCAGGGGCGTAAAAAATTAATTTTTTTTTTCTCTTTATGTATTATATATATTTTTTATAATACGGTAAATACAATCAAAAAATAAATTATATCATAATATATGTATCACAAATCAAATCAAATCAAACTCATCAAATTACCCAAAAAAAAAAAAAAAAAATCAAAGTAACTATTAAAAATCTTCATCTAACGACATCACAAACACATAATAATTTAAACTACTTACGAAATAAACTAAGCACAATTAAATGACTACTAGTGTCTAAGAAAAATGAGTACTTTTAGTGGACTATTAGCATACGGCTATTTCTTTTAGAAAAGCCTCAAATCTCAAAACATAAATTATATTAGAGTTTAAGCCTACATAAAAGAGACTAGAATCTAAATTTAGCCCAAAAAAAAAAAAAATCACATTTATCTATAAACTATGACTAGAAACACTAAAAAATTCACCCACTATCTTTTTTTAATAATAAACTATTATCTATTCTCTCTCCACTAATAAAATATAACTTTATTTTCTCTCTCTTTAATAAAAAATAGCCTCATTTCTTTACATAATGGCCATTTAACGACCAATAGAAGGCTAAGGGTGCCCCTGGTAATTTTTTTTTACCAGGGGCACCCATAAAATTTTGAATGAAAATGCTTAATAAATTTTTTTTAAAAAAAGATTTACCAGGGGCGCCTGCCCCCAGGGCGCCCCTGTGTAAATCCGCCACTGGTCATATGATAATCCACTAAATAGCGTTAGGCGCCATTACGAGCCGATCCTCATCGGCAAGCTGATACATACGAACACGGCCACAGTTTTTGTTTGTATATCATCTTTTTCAACGTTTTAGATGTCACGGAACTTACCAAGAAAACCTTGTTGCATTTGCCCATTCAATTATGTATCACAAGTGGCAGCTATTTCTTACGCTTTAGCTCTTTGCGTATTCTTAAACGCTATTTTTTTTTTTCCTTGTCGGCGAAAGATGAACTTATTCTAACTTTTTGTGTGATTTATTCTAACTAAAAGCACAAATACTAGTCAAAAAAGACGACCATGATCCACGAAGGTCATTCCATCGTGTTCCCACACCACATCAGGAAATTTACATAGAAGAAATTAATTAAGTAAAGCAAAAAGAATTTCTCAACAATGCTGATTCTCAAACAAACTCTCATCACGGAATTAAGCATTATTTACCCAATTAACCACTTAAATTTTCACCTGTTTTTCACTACATTTGGATATGCCATATTTACTTGGATAGGTAGACTTACTTCCCCATTAATATTCATACCTAAGAAGAAGCCAGCAAGAAGCACATAGATACCAAATGCCACCAATTAATGGGATGTATGCGTTTATATCATAAATTGGAGGCTTGTAAGAAAATTCTGCCCCAATCACCTCCGTTGCTCTCATCCAATGTCCCTACATAATAAAAAAAATCAACTAGAAGATAAGAAAACGTAAGGAAATGAAAGAGAAATTAGTGTTATTCTTCATATACTGCACATTGATTGCATAAAAATGGAGAGGGATCATTTTTATTTTTTTTTTTATTTTTTTTTTTGATATGTCCACACAAGGTAAGGAAAAAGCAAGAGGGAGACTCGAACTATTGATCTCAGCTTCATAAGGCATGGTTCCGAGCCAATTGAACTACCTATTAGAGACATTTCAAATGTATTATTCATATAGTAAATCTCATTCACTTGAAAATGACATTAGGGGTTGGAGAAATATATCCACTGATCTATAAGAAATCGAAAACCATAAATAGAAAACGTTATTTAAGAAATCCAAAACCAAAACAACATATATAAATAAATAAAATCACTCCTTGATTACAGAATTGAAGTCTAAACATGTAGGTCAATGGTAAGTCCAATTGAAACACTTTTTTTTTTTTTTTTTTCTAATTGAAACACTTACATTATTATACCCCAAGCTAGTAGCTCTGCACAGACTTTCTCATACTCAAATCTGCTGAATATGTCCCACGCGTTCCCGTATTGAACTCCATTTGTCAATTACACCAAAAATTCACAAAATGGCATCATCTCTTTCCAAACCAGGAAGATTTTATCCATAATTAAGCGGGCAAATCAGCAAGCAGATTTGATTGGTGTAATTATGATTCACCAAGTGGTGTTTCTTCCTCTGCATCTGAAATTCTAATGCCCGAGGTTGAAGAATGCCTCTTTTGTTTTGGGTAGCCATTGGATTCCAAGTTGTCATCATCACCGGGTCTCTTAGTAACTTGAATACCATCTATTAAATCTGCCGCCTTCTCTGCATACCTATGCATACGTAGGAGATGGAATCCGCAACTTTAAAAGAGCATTGACTTTGAATCGCTCTGGCAAACAAATTTAACTTGTAGATGATCATTATCCTCCTTAAACTTGAAAGATGTTGGAACATGGAAATGCAACCATACATGATCTGAGTTCAATGGATAAACTCTTTCACAGGTACGATAGATTTGGTGAAAGTTCTGAAATTTCTTAAAGTTGCTTACAGTTACGCAAGAAAAGTCTCATCAGCCCATCAAATCTTTTAATACATCTACGAAGGATAACAATCCCACTTTCTGATAGATCCAATGTGGAATAACAATTAAATGTCATGGAGAAATTTGATTCTGATGTAGAAAATACTCTTTCAAATTGAGATGTATGTGGTTCTTCCAAAAATATTTCCAATGACATGTCCCCACTGCATATACATTGTTTATATTCAGTGGAAGTTCTAGAATTTCTTGGAGTTGCTTGTAATTATTCAAACGAAGTGACCTCAAGCCAACAAATCCCTTGATGCATGTAGGAATGGTAACAATAGCAGGATAGAACTAATTCTTTCAATGTGGACGACCAATTAAATATCCTAAAGAAATTTGATTCTACTAGGACATTTTTTTTAAGATCCAATATTTGTAGTGCCGGAAATACTATTGAGGTACAATCATCATTAGAAACACTTGAATTCGTTGGAGGTGGCAACGGGAGTAATTCTGGACGTGATGAAATTTCTAATTCCTTCATAGATACAATAGAGGGTATGGATTGTCTATTATCCTCAATCTTCTCTGGAAACTTAACAAGTTTTGAACAACACCCAAGATTAAGATACTCTAAATGTTTCAACTTATAAATGCTACTTGGAAGGTTCATAAGGTTCATGCAACCTTCTAGTTCTAACTCTTTAAGCCCAATAAGGTACCCAATAGATGAAGGTGTTTCTTTTATACCAGTACATCCAGAGTTGACTACCTCCTAGATGCTCCATCTCACACTCAATTTTAGGAAAGCTATTAAGCATTGAGCAACCAACCAGCCTAAGAGATTTTAGAGATCTCAACTTAAGTCTTCTTGGAAAACTGGAAAGGTTATAGCATCGTGTAAGACTCAAATGAACTAGCTTATCAAGATATCCAACAGAATAATGAATCTCAACTAAATTTGTACAACCATCAAAAGTGAATTTCTATAAATTTGGAATCCTTGAAACATCGGAAATTATTTTTAGGAATTCACAATAAGAGAAATCCATAACTCTCATGCTTTGAAAATTCTGTCAAAACAAGAACAAAAGGAAATAAATTAGTTTGAAGGAAGCTTCATACATAATTTATGAGAAGAAATTTTAAAATCAAGGGAAATTATGTCACGACCCCCCCAATTGCTTTCTCACTTTTTTACATTGAGACCCGGGTTCCAGTTTGATGAATTTTAGACTTGTGCTTCAAGTATTTGTAAATTGAGACCGCCAAAGTTTTTTCATCGGATAGATAACAAAAATAATATGAAATACACTTAATCCACTCATACGAAAAAAAAAAAATCAAAAAAAGTGTTGTCTGGGTGAAAGCACCTAGCCCTGGCCATGACATGGAACTGTGGCATCCAGCCCTGGCATGTTGCGATGGCTAGGGCCGTGGCACAAAGCCCAACCATGGCTAGGTAAGGTGTTGTCAACCAACCAAAACCAGCCATTTTAAAAAACAAAAAAACAAATTATGTTAGTGGCATAAATGTATTTTTAATACCATTCATGTTATCTATTTGACATGAAACACTAATTAAAGTCTCGATTTACAAATTTTCCAAGCACAAATCTAAAATTTATCAAATTGAAAACTAGGGTCTCAATTTTGAAAAAAAAAAATTAATAATAAGCGAAAGCACAAAAGTGTCGAGACATAATTTCCCTAAAAACAGTATATGTACCTCGTACTCCTTTCAATCCCTTGAGGGGGCTCCCAAGCATTTTTAAAACAATGAGGTTCTCTCCATGAAAATTGGATGACAAAGATTTTATAGGATAATGAGGCCAATCGAGTACTCTTAACTCATTGGGAAGAAAAATAGGCCCT
>NC_081546.1:26588201-26616214 GCF_901000735.1 Corylus avellana
ATATATATACATTGAGACGGATGATTCTTAATAGAAAAAAAAGTGGCTGGATGATAGCATCCTGCCTAGCCAAGGCTGGGCTTTGTGCCATGGCCTCATCCATCGCCACATGCCAGGACTAGGGCTGGATGCCAAACACGGTTGCATGCTATGGCTAGGGCTAGGTGTTTTCACCCAACCACGGCGTGACACATTGTTTTTTCTTTTTTGGTATGAGTAGAATAAGTGTATTTTCATATAATTTTTGTTTTTAATTGATGAAAACACTTATGGAAGTCTCAATTTACAAATCGAGGTCTCCATGTCAAAAAGTGCAAAAGCATGAGGGTGTGACATAATTTTCCTTGATTTAAAAATTTCTTCCTTTAAATTTTGTCGTAAATTTCCTTCAAACTAATTTATTTATTTATTTGTTTTTTCAGAATTTTCAAAGCATGACAGTTATGGATTTCTCTCATTGTCCGTTCCTAAAAGTAATCCCTGATTTTTCAAGGATTCCAAATTTACAGAAATTGAATCTTGATGATTGTACAAATTTAGTTGAGATTCATCATTCTGTTGGATTTCTTGGTGAGCTAGTTAGTTTGAGCCTTGAAAAATGCTATAACCTTAGCAGTTTTCCGAGAATCCTCAAGTTGAGCTCTCTAAAATTTCTTAACCTTAGTGGTTGCTCAAGGCTTAACAACTTTCCTGAAATTGAGTCTCCGATGGAGTGTTTAAAACGCATCAATTGTGACCATACCGGTATAAAAGAACTACCTTCATCCATTGGGTACCTCATTGGTCTTAACCATTTAGATCTAGCATGTTGCAAAAACCTTGTGAATCTTCCAAGTAGCATTTATGAGTTGCAACATTTAAAGTATCTTACTCTCCAGGATTGTTCAAAACTTGTTAAGTTTCCTGAAAATATGGGGGATAACCAACAATCCATGCTCTCTATTGTATCTACAAAGGAATCTGAAAGTTCAGTACACCCAGAATTACTCCCATTGCCACCTCCTATGAATTCAAGTGTTTCTAATGATGGTTGTTCCTCAATGGTATTTCCGGCACTACAAGAGTTAAATCTTAAAAATTGTTTCCTATTAGAATCAAATTTATTTAGGATATTTAATTGCTCCTCCACATTAGAAGAATTAGATCTATCGGGGAGCGATATTATTACCATTCCTTCATGCATCAACAGATTTGTTGGCTTGAGGTCACTTTCCTTGCATAAGTGCGAGCAACTTCGGGAAATTCTAGAACTTCCACCAAATATAGAAGATGTGTATGCAGAGGGCTGCATGTCATTGGAAACATTTTTTGAAGAACCACAAAGATCTCAATTATTTAATACAAGCAGCCTACCAGAGCTTGTACGAGTTGAAACACTATTTTCGGCATCAGAATTAAATTTCTCTATGACATTTAATTGCTTTTCTACGTTGGAAGAGTTAAATCTATCAGCAGGTGATATTGTTAGTCTTCCTACATGTATTAAAAGATTTGTTGGGTTGAAGAGCCTTACCTTGGATAACTGTAAGCACCTTCAAGAAATTACAGAACTTCCCCCAAATGTAGTAAAAGTTTCGGCGTCAGAATGCATGTCATTGGAAAGATTTCAACATAATATGCACCACTTACCAAGGCTTGAATGGATGAACTTGTCCAACTGTCCTAAGCTGCTTGAAAATATGGGGAACCATCTTCAAATGTATTTATTGAGTGAGGTCTCTCTCTCTCTCTCTCTCTCTCTCTCTCTCTCATGCATATATACAATTGTCTGTGTGCCTTGATTTGTAATTGTAGGTCGTATCACTGAAGCTTTGTCATATTCGTGTAACAGGAAAATTCTGGGCATCGTAACTTTAGCTGTGCATTTTTGGGAAAGAAGATTCCAGATTGGTTTACCTATCATAAAGAGGTTTCAAATAGTAATTCATGTGAAATAGATATTGATGAGCTTGCAGATTTGGATGGGGAGATCACAAGAATTGCTTTCTCTGCTGTTGTTGGAATAGAGGATGGACAAGAAAATGATTCTCTTGCAATTTTTGTTTATGTCATCAGTGGTGGCGTACAGATCTATCAATGGACTGGAGGAGTTTTTCCATTGGACTTAGATCATGTATGGTTGCATTTCCATGCTCCAGGATCTTTTAAGCTTAATGGTGATAATGATCACTTGAGAGTTAAATTTGTTTGTAAGAGTGCGTCAAAGCGAATGCTCTTTAAAAGTTGCGGATTGCATCTGGCACGTAGGTATGAAGAGAAGGCGACAGATTTAATAGATGGTATTCAACTTACCAGGAGACCCTGTGATGATGATGATGATGACGACAACAACTTGGAATCCGACTGTTACCCATAACAAAAGAGGCATCCTTCAACCTTGGGCATTAGAATGTCAGATACAGAGGCAGATTCTATCATAAGAGCTTGATCGAAGTTCACGGTAACATTTTGCTATTGTTTTTTTTGTCATCAAGTAATATAAATCATTGATAACCTTTAGATTTAATGAGATAACAATGCAAAAACCTTTTCTATATGGTTTTGGATTTCTTATAGATCAGTGGATATTTCTCCAACCCCTAATGTCATTTTCAAGTGAATGAGCAGTATTATATGAAGAGCATATTTGAAATAGTCCTCTTTCCATTTCTGTGCAACTTATGCGCAGTATATGAAGAATAACATTATTTCACATTCATTTCCTTATGTTGCCTTATCTTCTAGTTGAATTTGTTTTTTTGTTTTTTGTGTTTTTTGTTTTTTCAATGCTTCATTCTCTCTCACACATAATGTAGGGACATTGGATGAGAGCAACGGAGGTGATTGGGGCTGAATTTTCTTACAAGACTCCAATTTATGATATAAATGCATACACCCCATTGGTGGCATTTGGTAAATATGTGCTTCTTGCTGGCTTCTTCTTAGGTATGAATGGGGAAGTAAGTCAGTCCACCTATCCAAGTAAATATGGCATATATCCAAATATAGTGTAAAACAGGTGAAAATTTAAGTGGTTAGGCAAACAATGCTTAATCCCATGATGAGAGTTTGTTTCTCCAAAAATCTGTGGAAAAATTGTAGGCTACAAGCTCTCACTTTTCCTCTTTAGCCGAAAGGACGGCTCCTCGTACAATAAAACACACTTGAACTATAATTTGAGCTTATAATTTATATGTAGGAAAACTCTGAAATCCTCAAAAACTCCCTTGTAATCCTAAGAACGAATTAAAGGTACATTACAACACAAAATATGGCTCAGAATAAGCCACGGTTTGAGAAGAAGCATTGTTGAGTAACTCCTTTTGCTTTTGCTAACAGACATGTAGTATTGTGGCTAATACAAACCCCATCAATTTCCTCTGTTCCTTGTAGGTTCAGCCTAGAAGCCACATTACACTTGCAGGGAGATAAGTTCCTTTTACTTGATATGGTAGCCTATGGTTGCTAAACTTTGACCTGTTTCCCTCTTATACAAACCTAAGGTAGAATATGCTGAATTTGCATATGAGTTTGTAATAGTCAATTGCAAAGGCTAAAACACACCAAATTTGGTTCAGCCTTTGTTTTAAAAAAATTATTTTTAATTTAGTTAGTATCAAATATATTTGGATTTTTCATGGTTGATGCAATTGACAAATTTGTGTGACATATTCAGCATGTTTGTTTGGTACCAAGTTTGTGCAGGGCAGCCAAATATATGGGACAGAGCTGCTAGCTTTGGCTATAATGATGTAAGTGTTTCAATTGGGCTTACCATTGACCTCTATCTGTTTAGACTTCAATTCTGTAATCAAGGAGTGATTTTATTTATTTATATTTGTTACAAAGTGAATTTGGGTTCAATGAAAAAGGAGGGAGAGATCCAAAGCCGGTCTTGAATTGAATATTGCTTTATTTGCTTCTTTTTGTCTTTCTTTACATTTTTTTTTTGTTGAAATGAAGCAACAACTACAGAGGCAGAGAGAGGTGTTCTAACATAAGAGCTTCATCGAAGTTCACGGTAACATTTTGCTAAGATTCTATTTTTTTTTTTTTTTTTTGTTATGAAATAATATAAAATCATGGATGTACATTACAACACATAATAGGGCTCAAAATAAGCCACTGTTGAAGAATAAGTGTTGTTGAGAAATCATTTTTGGGTTTGCTAAGAGAGATGTACAGTGGCTAAACCTCATCAGTATCCTCTGTTCCTTGTAGGTGAAGCCAACGCGTTCTCTTCTGTTGATGATGCATCGACTTTTCTCAACTCAAGAGCAAAGAGCTAAACTGGTTCTGCAACCCAATTATTATCTCTAGTTGGTAGTAGCAAAGAGGATGACTTCTTCCCTGGCCGTCCGACGATCCTCGTCGTCTACTTTATCCACCCATCAGTGGACTCACCATGTGTTCTTGAGCTTTAGAGGCGAAGATAGTAGCAGAAATTTTATTGCCAATCTATAATGGCATAAGCCATTTTTCAAGAACTTTAGAGGGGAAGATTGCTAATTTGTGTTCAAGAACATGTTGAACGATAGTGGGATAACTGGATAAGCCATTTTTCTTCAAAGACCGTAAGTGTGTTCTTGTGAAGTAATATTATTTAAATTTGTCCATTCTCTATGTTAATTCACAAAGTATAAATCAATTTTATAAGGTTAATTGTGGCCTTTTCCCGCCCTAAGTGAAGTATTGCCATCTCTCCTACCACAAAAAAGCTAATATGGTCTTTTCTACCAAAAAAGAGAAGCTAAAATTCGAAAAATAGTTTACGATTTTTTTACGGAAATTAAAGGAGTTTTTTCGGCCAAACCGAAAATGTTTTCGGTTTGCTATTATTTTTCTTCACACCAAACACCTAAAAAAATATTTTTCATAAAGTTATTCTTGATGCAGAGATAGCCAAGCTTAGATATGTATCATTTCTTCTGTAATTTTTATTTAATTGTCTTTCTCTGTTTCTTTGTGCGTGTGTTCCTTTCCCCCTCTATTGAATTATCTAATATATAATATTTGCCGGTTTATGACAGGATTTTAGAAATGGCAAAGTTGATACTGCTTTTATTAACCATGAATGCATGTATACATGTCTATATATGGATGTATACATATACACATACACTAGCTACCTATGATTTCTGTACTAATGCATATGCTCTTCAATCCAATTCCTAGCAATCCCTTGATTTATATACATGGTTCAAATTCGAACTCCAAATCCAGGATTGCATATAATTTTATTTTATTTTATTTTATTTTTTCCCTCTTGTTTTATATTTTCTTTAATAAATATTTTTTTGAATGGGATAAGTGGACCCCTCTTTGGGCCTAACCCAACTTCCGTTGGGCTAACCCTTTTTCTTAGTGTTTGAAGTCCAATGCTTGTTGGCCTGATTAACTGGGCCTCATTTTTAATTCCTGTGAGGTTTGACATAAATCATATGTGAAATTGGGCCAAGATTGGTCAATTTGGAACTTTCTATCTTACTAAGTCGATCCATTCTAATTAAGGCCCACCAATTCACTTAAACTAATACACTTGAGCCTAATTTAAATAAGTAATTTGGGCTTTAACTTTAAGGGATAGCTCAGTCGGCTAGAGATCATGCTTTATGAAGCCGAGTTCATTGGTTTGAATTTCCTTTCCCCCCACCCTCTCCTTTGGGCCTTGATTGTAGATGTTATTAACTAGCGTTAGTTATCGTCTTATATTAATCTATAAGTAACAATATTGTCGTCTCTAAGGGGTAACTCAATCAGCTGGAGACCATGCCTTATGAAGCGAAGGTCACTAATTTGAATCTCTCTTCCACCCTCTTGTGTGGACATGTCCAAAAAAAAAAAAAAAAAGTAACAATACTGTCATAAAAGTTATTCCTCAAACTTCTACCAAAATTACAATGTCCTTCAAACTTTAATAATTTGCAATGTAACCCTATGAATCTACTGATTTTTTATTTTATTTTATTATTATTATTATTATTATTATTTTTTTTTAAAAAAAAAAAAAGAGGCAAAAATTGAACTTATGTTGAGCAAATAAGTTAAGTGTTTAGCATTTCCCAAAAGAAAATAGAGAAAGAGTAGCAGGCGTAAAAGTTGTGAAGTTTGTTGAATGTGAAAGATAAGAAAGGTTCAGGCTGCATTAAAAGTTTATCAATCAGACAAATCATCGAATATAGGAGAAACAAATTCTAGAAAAATAGTTCAAAATTAGGAAAAATTAAAAGAAAGTTGTTGAGAATGCTCTAAATGTTTACGAGGCAATGTTAGTGTACATGAGATATGATATGATAAGTACAATTTTGATGTTTACATTTTCATGTATAACTGTTTTACGACCATCATATTATAGAATATGGGTAGATAACATTTGGGATTTTTATAGGTATGTATTAGAAAAAAGTTATGACATTTTAGAAAGTAAACAATTTTGTGAAAATAAAGAACTCAATTTTTTGTTTAATCATATAATTAATTATAAAATGTCATATCTGGGGTAAAAAGAGTAGAATCTCAAGCAGCACTACTCCATTATTGGCATGTCCCTGAGTCCCTCCATGCCAATGATACAAGTAACCAACACTGTCGGCTGTCTGGCATGGTATGATTTATTTTATTATTTTAATTTTTTTGTTTTCAGTTTTTAAGACTGACGAGACCTGACTCTGAAATGCTCAGGTCATTTTCATCTCTTGTCCAAGAATTTTTTTTTTCTTTTTAAATGTAAAATTAATTATTATGGTTACAATGATTTTCAATTTAACTTCCCATGGTATAAAAATATTTTAAAAGCTTTACGCGATATGCCAAAAATAATAATAATAAGTTCCAATACACCATTTCCCTTTAATGCTTTTAATGAAGACATTAAATATCATGTCAATACTAATAAAATTATGATATGTATTATTCATAAAGCTTGCTTATTATTTTTATGGTTTCTGCCAAAAAAATTAGATAAAAGTTGAAAGACAGAAATTTTCTCCAAATTAATTTAGAGAAAATTTTCTTTAACCTAATTCTATAGATGACAAGTGTTATCTCACTTTTTTTTTTTAATATTTTTATGAGTCATATTTGTCATTGTACTAATCTGGGAACCTAAATATTAATTTCTGAGAAATCCAAAGATGTTGAATGACATTTGTCACTTATTAAAATAGGTTGGAGAAAATTTCTTTCAAACCAATTTAGAAGAAAAATGTATCCAAAGTTGAATGTAGAAATCTATTTGTTACTTTTTCATACTAGAAAGAAATCTTAGAACATTTTTATACTATAAAAAGCTTATTGCAAATAGTGCAACCAAAAGAATTAATTTTGAATTTTTTATTTATTTATTTTTATTTAATAAATATTAAGAGTAAACAAAACCAAAGAAGATATGCATCAAACCCTATCAGCTGCCTACTTCATCTACTATTTAGTTATACTATTAGGAATTTCTCCCATTCTACTTCATCAAACCTAATTAATGCACAATTTCTACCATTCTCCAAAGACTAATTGGGTAAAGGAGAAGTACTACAGGCTGATAGGGATCTTCATCGTTGCTTTATATTTGTGGGATCTTCATCTACTAGTTGTGGCAAAAGACAATAAGTACTGCCATTTCACAATAAAAGGAAGAACTCTAAATGGAATTCAAGAAGACCGAAATAAACCACTTCAAGGAATTGTTTCTTATCATTCTTTGTTAATCTTCCATTTCTGAGCCACCTCTGCTAGCGATCAGTATGAGATTGCATATGATTTTTATTATCTCCCTAATCCAAACTCTAAACAATCGGAAATTAATAACTAAAGAAGTTAAAAACTAAAGGTATATTATATTTTAAATGCATTTTTTTTTTTTTTGTGTGTCTTTTTTTCCTTCTCTTTTGTTCATTTAAGACCATATAATTTAAAATTTTTGGTTAATAAGTTTATTGAAAGATTCTCTTTTTATTCTTTAGGAAGCAAAGAAGGATGTGAGAGAACTAAATTCAGTAAATTGGCACGAAAATTCACTATGCACTCAAAGATGGGGTTTGTAATATAGTTAACGTTAATTAAAGGTATTAGCACAAGCACCCATAAATGAGAGAGTGTTGCTTGAGATTCTACTATTTAGATTATGAGAGCATCTTGGGTAGGGAGATTGCACAAAATGTTGCTTTTGTGCCACCAATAAGGAGGTCACACCTAAGCTTATCATCCCAAACTTACATTTATGAAAAACATTCAACTGCATCTGATTATACTAAATTTAAGTTAAAAATTATTTTTTTTTTCTAAACAAAATTAAAAAGCTAGTGAGGAGGAGCTGGGGTGCCTGCGAGCCACCCCAGATGAGTTGGGGTAGCCGCGCAGTCCACCTAGGCCATTTGGGGTGGCTGGAGAGCCACCCCAGGCCACGGGAATCCATAACCACATCGGGCACATTGTCGTGCCAATGCTGCAGATTCTAAATTATTCCCACAATGCCGTCGCCGGCCAAAATTAATTTCTCAAAAGGCCCTCGCCGACCAAACGTCGAAAAAGCGAATTCAAAAGCTTGGAATAATCGACCATAAGATCAGATCTATTGTAAGATTCAGAAGGTGAACCTCTAAGAATGGGTGGAATACAAGGCAATGCGAGAATAACCAAAACCGGAAATATTGAATCTGGAAGCTGAATCACCAAAAGGGTATTAGGATTCAAGCCCATTCTATAAACAAAAGGGGTTTCTTAGAAACCACGAGATCCAAGATTTATGTGAGAAGAGCTTGATTTGCAAATTGGGAGAATACCCAGATGCAAATGGTTGAATACCCAGGCCACACGGGTGCTTTGTATTCCATAACAAAGGAGTAGCAACTGCCTCGTCCTCTCAACCTCCATGGCTTTTTTCATGAGATTCGGTTCTTCTTCACCAACCCAAACCTGTTTTAGATTTCACCCAGATTTCTTGAAATGAACTATTCGAAAGTCTAAAACCCAACCCAACCACCGTCGGATCAGACCAGAGTTGGCAAAGAAATGAAAGAGAGAGAGAGAGAGAGAGAGAGAGAGACTTGGCTCGTGCGGCCAACCCCAACCCCAGGCCACGGGGTGGCCGTGCAGTCCACCCCAGGCCATCTGGGGTGGCCGGCGGTCCACCCTAGGCCACGCGGTGGCCGCGCAGCCACCCTTAGGGGGAGCGCTGGCCACCCCTTCAATTTTATTTTTTTTTATTTTTTTTAAATTAATTAGTTTTTTAAGTTTTTTTTTTCTCCTAATATTTGGTATTATTTGACATATAATCAAGTGTTTTGGTTTTTTTTTTCTTATCATGTTCTATACTGATGTGTCATACATTGATTGGTAGGCATAAAAGTGGCATTTTATGCAACCTCTCCATACAAGTTATTCTCTTAGATTATAGACATGACATTCCTTAATTGGTTAAATAATTAAGTAAAAAGCTCACTTGTAAATTAAGTAAGGCTCTTGGGTAGTTCGGGTACTCCCATTTTGCAAGTTGGGGGTGGCTTGCAGCCACTCCATGGTGGGTTTGTGGGTGGCCAGGGATGGCAGCCCTATCGCTGGCCACCCCTTCAATTTTTTTTTTTTTTTATTTAGATTTTATTTTTTAATTAAATTAATATTTTAAAGTGAGGTGAAAAAAAAAATTGATGTGAAAAAACGGTGAGTTTTGAGATTGAATGACAGATGTTAGACATTTTGAAGAAAATGTAACGGAAGGGCTTACGACATCTTTTCAATTGACACATGGACTAAAAAAAAAAAATCAAGGTTTTTTTTTGTTTTCATGCGTTAACTTAGGAATTTATTAGAAACTTTCTATTCTTTTTTTTTTTTTTTTTTTAATCTTGAATAATATTTTATTATTTTTTATTGGGAGGACATGTGTCTCATTGTGGCCTTTGGATTTCTTTAAAGAAATCCTAACCATGAATTGATACTCTTCAGTCCATTTTGGACAAGAGAGGATCTCAATTCAAAAAAACTGACTCTAATACTATGTTAAAATAATAATGAGGCTATGATGATGTGTTGAAAAAACTAGGGAAAAAATATAAAAAGGCCTTCCAAATAATCAGCTGTTTGCTATATAGCCCCCAAATGTTCAAAAGGTACTAAAGTAGTCTCCTAAACTACCAAAATGTATCAAAAATGCCACTTATTTTTTTATATTCCTATAATACCCATATTCTTTTAACAACTAAAATAATAAAATAATTGTAAAAAAAAAACCAAACATTTTGTTAAAAATACAAAAAAACCAAAGGTCCGTTCTTGAGATATTTCAAAAAAACAATTTAGTCCCTGGAGTCAAATTCTGTTAAAATATTGTTTTTATTCACTCATTGATTTTTCTTTAATACGATATGAAGCAATTTGTAATTTAAGCCAACTACAGTGACTAATTATCTATTTATTCCTTTTTTTTTTTTTGTATTTATTCGCTCATTGGTTTTTTTGTATTTTTAAAAAATTGTTGGGTTTTTTTAAAAAAAATTATTTTATTTGTTAAAAGAATAGGGGTATTATAGGAATATAAAAAAATAAGTGGCATTTTTGATACATTTTGCTGGTTTGAAGGGCTACCTTAGTACCTTTTGAACATTAGATGGTTATATTGCAAACAGTGGTAGTTTGAGGGGCTTTTTTTTTTTTTTTTACAAACTAAATTACACAAATAACTTAAGCAATATAGAGAAAATCACACAAGGAATTTAAGGGTGGTTGGGTGTTAGATACCTACTTTTACCGCTCTAAATATTCTAACAAGTTAGATGGAGACCTTTTTTGTATTTTTTGTATTTTTTTTTTTTTGTATATTACAATAGCTTCCTTTATTTATTTTTATTTAATAAATAAGTAAATTTTACTACCAAAACTGAAGAATAGGAGACACACCGTCTAGTGAAAACAACCAGCTGAAACAGATCTGCATAAACCAAATACAACAACACTCACTAAAACTAAACCATAGAAGACTTTCAGCTGCCTACTTCATCTACCAATTAAGTATACTAAAAAAAAAACATTTGGGATTTTTACAGGTATTTATTGCCTAAAACTCTTGGCTTAATTTACAAAAAGTTATGACGTTTTAGAAAGTAACAATTTTGTGAAAACAAACAACTCGATTTTTTCTTTAATCATATAGTTAATTATAAAATGTCATATCTGAGGTAAAATGAGTAAAATCTCAAGCAACACTCTTCCATTATTGGTATGTCCCTTCAGGCCAATAATACAAGTAATCAACACTGTTGACGTGACCTGACACTGAATGCTCAGGTCAAAGAGTGTGTTTGTCAAAAAGATTTAATATATATATATATATATATATATAGAGAGAGAGAGAGAGAGAGGTGATATGTGTCGTTTTTCATATATTTTTAAAAGTTATTTATTGTCATTTTACTTATTTAGAAACTTAAACATTAATTTTTGAGAAACCAAAAAATATTGAATGACACTCATTACTTATTGACATAGGTTGGAGAATTTTTTTTTTTTTTAATTGTATATTTGATTTTTAAATTAAAATAATATTTTAAAGTGAAGTAAAAAAAAAAAAACCGACGAGGTAAACAGTGAGTTTCTGAGATTGAATGACAAATTTTATACATTTTAAAAGTAATTTAGGGTTTACTTCATTATCTTTTCATTGTCTCGTACTAAAAATTAAAAAAAAAAAAAAAAAAGTTCAAAGTCTTTATGATTTCACACTTTTACTCATAAATTTATTAGAAACTTTCAATTTTTTTTATTATTTTGTTATTTTATTCATTTTTAATCTTTTATATATATATATATATATATATATATATATATATTGCGAGGACACGAGTCTCATTGTGGCCTTTGAATTTCTTTAAAGAAATTTTAGTCATGAATTAAATACTCCCGAATCTATTTTGGACGAGAGAAGTTTTGGATAAAAATATACTCTAATATCATATTAAAATAATGATAGGCTACGATGATGTGTTGAAAAAACTAGATTACACAAATAATAGAAGCAATTCAAAGAAAATAGGGTAAAGTCCACATACCTCTCTCAAACTACTACTCAATTGACAATGTCCCCCTAAGGCTAGCAATAAGACAACAATGCCCCTATAGATTTCTCAGTAAAACAAAAAATCCCTATAAATAAAATAAAATAAAAAGCTGATTTTTTTAAAAAAGGAAAATTTTTAATTTAAAAATAATATTTTTTTAAAAAAATTTAACCAAAAATATATATTTTTTTTTGTTTAAAAAACGGAAATTTTTATTTTTTTTAAAAAAAAACTATTTTTTTATTTAGTTTTAAAAAACAAAAAATTTCATTTTATTAAGAGAAAATTTTATTTTTTAAAGTTTTTTCTAGAAATTTTAGTATTTTTGTTTATATTTTACTAAGGGTAATTTTGTCATTGGAGGAAACATTGACAATTTTTGGCAATTTGGGAGGATATTGTCACAATTGAAAATTTGAGAAAGACATTGTCAGTTGAGTGATAATTTGAGAGATTTATGTAGATTTTTCCCAAGAAAATAACACAAATAATTTGCGGGTGGGTGGATTTTTTTTTTTAAAAAAAGGGAGATGGTTGGGTGGTTCGCACTTACTTCCACCACTCAATACTCTGGCAAGTTGGATGCAGAACCTATTTATTATTTTTGTATATTACAAAAGCTTCCTTTATTTATTTTTATTTAATAAATAAGTAAATTTTACTACCAAAACTCAAGAATACGAGACACACCATTTAGTCAAAACAACCAGCTGAAACAGATTTGCATAAACCAGAATACAACACTCACTAAAACTAAACTAAAGTCTAAAGAAGAAGAACTCAACAATAAAAGGAGGAACTCAACAATAAAAGGAAGAACTCTGAAAAGCAGACCGAAATAAACCACGTACTTTCAGGAATGATTTCTTATCATTCTTTGTGACTCTTCCATATCTGAGCCACCTCCGCCAGTGATTTTGTTGACGACCCATCTTGGCTCAAAGCCCTTTCAGCCGCATTCTTTAGTTCTTTCATTTTGTTCTTTAGCAATTTTCCTTCTTCTCCCTCGATTATCCCTCTTGCGTAGTTTGCAATATCTTTGTGTCCCACCAGGCCTTTGTCATTGACTTTGACCCTAAAAGCAACCTTCAAATCATCAGCTAGCAGTACAGAGCTCACCCTTTGATCCGCGTATAGTGGCAAAGCAATCAACGGCACGCCGTGCAACATGCTCTCCAGGGTTGAATTCCACCCACAGTGGAACAGGAAGCCGCCGGTGGAGGCATGCTTTAGGATCTGCACCTGAGGAGCCCAAGAGGACACCACTAGACCCACTTCTTTTGTCCTCTCCAAGAACCCGTCAGGAAGAAAAGGAAAAGGATCCTTAATGCTTTGTACACTGAAGTAATTTGCATTGGCAGCTTTCTCATGTGGGCTCCTCACAACCCAAAGAAATCTTTGCCCACTCATTTCAAGTCCTAAGGCCAATTCATTTAGCTGCTCATGTGAAAGCGTCCCACCGCTACCAAATGAAACGAATAACACTGAACTATTTGGCTGCTTATCCAACCACCTCAAACACTCGGAACCTTCAACCGCATTCATGTCTGAACCGGACTGAACAAGCGGTCCAACTGGGTAAACAGGTGGCCAGCCCTCTTTTCCTTCCATCAAAGCTTTAAAACAACCCGGTTCCAAATCCAGAAAGCTATTAACCATAATTCCAGCAGCAAGAGGGTATTGTTTGGCCATTTGTAGAATCGCTTTATATACCTCATTCTTTCTATCTTGAAATCCGTCCGCCAGATCGGACCCATGGATCGGCACACAACCGGGTAATTTGATCGGTTCAGGCAAGTCTCTGAACTCACAAGTGAATGTTTCATCAAGCTCTGGTAAGTGAAAGACGAACGACAAAGCCATGGCGGTTGTACAAAAAAAAATGTAGGAAGAAATACCGAATTCTTTAGCCACATCGAACACCTCCAAAGCAAGTAAATCAACCACCGAGGCTACTAGCCGAGTTGACTCGGCTAAGACCTTGAAAGAGTCTCGTAGGGCAGGGAGGGACCGAGTCAAGGTAAGTGCGATCCGGGTCTCGATCTTGACGTCCTCGGGGAGGTCGTCAAGGCTGACGGGAGGAAGAAATATGGAGGATATGGAGTTGGGTAGGGCTTCAAGGAAGGCTTTGTGTTGTATCATGGGTGAACCATCTGTGGGGATGAGTAAGGTGACCAGGAAATTGTGGTGGAGGACGAGTCGCTTTGCGAGCTCAACGAGTGGGACGAGATGGCCAATCCCTGGAGTGGGCACAATGGCTATGTGGGGTGTTTTCTGTTGCTTGGTAATGGTGGCCATGGTTTAGCCGTTCAATGAGAGGAAAAACAAATTAAAGGGCTGTACGTGGAGACATAGTGAAGGAAGGAATTAAGTAATATATAGTATTGAGAGATCAGGGATAGTGTGATCCGTGCCTGATCGTGATCGTGGCTTTTTATGAGATCTGGTGTGAATCACGTGGCGGGGCTTTTGGACACAATTTAAATTTGTTTAGAGAAAATTTTTTTGAACCTCATTTAATATTTTTGAGTTTTTTAAAAATTAATGTTTTGGATTCTTAGATTAATGAAATGCAATTAAAATATTAAAGAAATATGTGAGTGATGACACTTGACACTTACTGAGTTAGGTTGAAGAAAATTTTTTCCAAATCAGTTTAAAAGAAAATTTTCTTCAAACCAGTTTAAAAGAAAATTCTGTCATTTTTTAAAGTTGCAAAAATTGATCAAAGTGAAAAAAAAAAAAAGAATATTTGGTATGAAAAAAAAAAGTTTTGTATTGAATTTTTTATTTGAATAATAATAAAAGTGATTTATTTAATAAAAAAATAAAAATGTTGATTTTTTTTTTTTTTTTTGATGAAAGAATATTATCCGGTCATTAATTGCCTTTGCCCAAACAAACCCTTGGTGCCTGCCCAAACAGGCTCCAAGTGGTAAAGCTATTTTCCTACTACATTATATAAAGTATAAAGTTTAGGAGTGAGGCAGATTTATGGGTGAAAAGGCAGTTGTAGTTAGCGGTTAGTGGCTAAAACCGCTAACCGCAACCACCTAGACGGTTAGTAATAGAGGCAGATTTATAGGTGAAAAGACGATTGTAGTTAGTGGTTAGTGGCTAAAACCGCTAACAGCAATAACCTAGGCGGTTAGTAAATATTACAAACCGCTATAGGTGGTTGACCGGACATCCTTACTATAGCAAGCGTTCTTCTAGGATGTAGGAAAGCAAGAAAAAAGACGAGTTCAAATATCTGATTTTCGTCCGAAAAAATATGAATCAGATAAACATCGGACTTTCCGAGCTAGTCAAAAAAAGATATTCGAATTTCCGGTCGTTTCGTGACGTAAATGAGAAATTTCATTCATTCTTATAGTAGCAAGCGTTCTTCTAGGAGCTATGAAAGCAAGAAAAAACACAAGTCCAAATGTCCAATTTTTGGTCTATGCAATATGAATGAGATAAATATCGGACTTTTCGAGCTAGTCAAAAAAAAGAAATTCGAATTTCCGGTAGTTCGGTAACGTAAATGAGAAATTTCATTCATTCTTATGGTAGCAAGCGTTCTTCTAGGAGCTAGGAAAGCAAGAAAAAACACGAGTCCAAATGTCCAATTTTCGGCCGATGCAATATGAATGAGATAAATATTGGACTTTCCAAGCTAGTCAAAAACAGAAATTCGAATTTCCGGATCACGAAAATGCGAAATTTCATTCTTCCTTACGGTAGCAAGTGTTCTTCTAAGTGCTAGGAAAGCAAGAAAAAACATGAGTCCAAATGTCCGATTTTTGGCCAATGCAATATGAATGAGAAAAATATTGGACTTTCAGAGTTAGTCAAAAAAAGAAATTCAAACTTTTAGTCATTCCGGGTCATGAAAATGCGAAATTCCATTCATCCTTACTATAGCAAGCGTTCCTCTAGGATGCAGGAAAGCAAGAAAAAACAAGAGTCCAAATGTCAGATTTTCGTCTAAAAAAAATATGAATGTGATAAATATGGGACTTTTCAAGCTCGTCAAAAAAAGAAATTTGAATTTCCGGTCATTTTGGATCACGAAAATGCGAAATTTCATTCATCCTTACTATATCAAGCGTTCTTCTAGGAGCTATACAACCTACTTTTATATTGTTTAGAGGTGACAAAACAGGAAGGCGGGTCGACCCGTTTACGACTCGTGACCCGTTTAGGGTAAAACCAAACACAACCCGTTTAGCTAACGGGTTGGCCCCATCAAACTCGAACACGACACGATAATTTTGCGAGTCACCTGACACCACCGGCTTAACCCGTTTAGTTTTAGTTTTAGTTTTTTTGAAAATGAAAGTGATGAGTTGAGTCATAAACGGGTCAATTGACCCGTGTATGACCCAAACCAGTGAAGGGTAAACACAAAAAAAAATTAATTAATTAATTAATCGTGTCACGGGTGACCCGCGACTTGACCTGTCAAGAGCAAAATAAACGGGTCACCCTGTTTATGACCCAAACCCGGTAATTTAGTGTCATGTCCGTGTCGAGTTGTCGGGTCGTGTCAAAATTGACAGCCCTAATATTGTTTTTTATTTTTATGCTAACCTTGCCCTATTCTTGTGAGCCTATTTATATGGTACTTGGGCACTCGTTTTTATCAAGCAAACTACGGAGAGTATAAGCTCAACTTGAGAGAAAAGCCTTAGTGCTTGAGTTTGTTTCATTGTGTGTTAAGAGAGATTTTGTCATGTGCCTTGGAGCCATAACTCTCTTGGAGTAATTGCTATTGTGTGATAGCAAGTGTTGTTTGTTTGTTGATCACTTGTATTGTGTAATCAACTTTGGAGAAGAATAAGCCTATCGGAATGGTCCGATAAAGGAGTATTACTTGAAGAGGATTGTGAGCTAGGAAGACGAGTTGGAGGCTTATCAACTCTTACAGAGCCAAGAACTTGTAAACGGTCGTAAGTGTCATGTGTCTGTATTCTCTTAATAATTTGTCTAATAATGACATTTTTGGGTTGGCTGCCCCATAGTGGTTTTTCCTTGAAGAGGTTCTTCTTGGTTTCCACTTCGTTACCAAAATTACTTGTGTTCATACTTTATCGCTTTACATATATTTTGGTGAATAATGTTTGATGCTTGTGATTTTTAATTCCGCATGAATTTTTTATACACCTATTCAAACCCGTTTTAGGTGTATTTGGGAGTCTCTTGTATTTTCAGCAACATTAGTTAGGATGATGTCACAACCAATATGAATGAAATTTAATATTTAGAATGGGAATGGAGATTGAAGTCAATGGCCACCACGGCACCTTACATATCATTCTTACGGTAGCAAGCGTTCTTCAAGACATTAAGCAATGGATCACAGGGCGCTCACAACCAGGGCGCTGACAATGTGATAAATTGATATCATTCTTTGACTTTAATCAAAGAAGTGTTTTGAGGGGCGCTCACAACCAAATTCAATTTTTTTTACTTTAACCTTGTTTTTGTGATAGATAAATTTTTTTTGTAAGGACTATGAACCCAATTTTTTTGAATTGTTTTAAGGACTATCAATTTTTTTATAAGGACTATAAACCCAATTTTTAATCAAAGTCAAAATGCCTCGAGTGATTGAGACATTAAGCAGTGCTTTGAAGGCCCTCACAACCAATATCAATTTTTGAAGTATCGCTTTGTATTTTAAGAATTTAATATTATTAAATTAAAGTTAATAGTAATTTATCACAAATTCAATAATAATTTTAAAAGTTATTTATCAACTTTGAAGTACACAAAAATGGCATGTAACGTTACTATGTGATAATGCTTTTTAGGAAGTGTTTTTGTATTTTGATTTAAAAGGACTAGATAGAAACTTTAGGGAAGACTTGACAGTTAACTTGGTGATGATAACGGTCCTTTTTCCAACTTCCTCGTGGGAGTAGGGATAGACCATTGATGATTGATGCCTAAATGGGTTGGTGGAAAAATTCTGTTTGGGGGTGTTGAAAGATTTTTAAAATTAGTACATATATAGATATTTTTTTGTTCCAAAGGGATCTTCGACCCTTCGGAACAAAAAAAATTTGAGAAATTTTGTGTATGGGGATGAAGCGGAGCCTCACTATCTACTTTATTCACCCATCAATGGACTCACGATGTATTCTTGAGCTTTAGAGGCGTAGATACTCGCAGAAATTTTATTACCTATCTATTCGACGCCTTGGATCGAAGGGGAATCAAGACCTACATAGATGATGAGCAGCTTGAAAGAGGAAATTATATTTCTTCGTCACTTTTCAAGGCTATTGAAGAGTCAAGGATTTGATCGTCGTATTCTCTCAAAACTATGTATCAACCACATGGTGCTTGGACAAGTTACTGAAGATCGTTGAGTGTAAGGAAAAAAAAGACAAATCATTCTACTAGTGTTTTACAAGATAGATTCATCAGATATACGGCTTCAAACAGGTAGTTTTGGAGATGCATTTTTCAAACATGATAAAAGGTTCAAGGATGATTAAAGAAAGGTGGAGAAGTGGAAGACAGCCCTAACACTAGAGGCCAAATTTCCGAGGTTTGTTTCGATAATAACGGGTATTTCTTATCAATCTTGTGCATTCATAGTAGAATTTAATTTAATTTAATTTAATTTAATTAATTTATTTATTTTTTTTCGATTATATACATGTATTTGACTATGAGTGTGTGAGTATATATATATATATATATATATATATATATATATTGGGAAAAATATAAAAAAGCCCTCCAAATTACCAGCTGTTTTCGATTTAGCCCCCTAATGTTTCAAAAGTGATAAAAAGCCCCCCAAACTACCAAACTATTGCATTTTGGCCACTCCGTTAGTCAAAACCGTTAGTTTGGACGGAAACTGCAAAACAACGTCGTTTTGTTGATGGGCTACTTTATCACTTTCTGAACATTAGGGGGCTAAAATGAAAACGGCTGGTAGTTTGGGGAGTTTTTTATATTTTTCCCCAAATTTTTTTTTTCATAAAAGGGTATTGTAGTAACTTACCCATAACAAAACGATGTCGTTTTGTAGTTTTCGTGCAAATTGACGGTTTTGACTAACGGAGTGGCCAAAATGCAATAGTTTGGTAGTTTGAGGGGCTACTTTATCACTTTTGAAACATTAGGGAGCTAAATCGAAAACGGCTAGTAGTTTGGGGGGCTTTTTTATATTTTTCCCCTTTTGTTTTTCTTTTTGAGATCTCGGACTAAAGAGTGGGAAGGTCAAGAGAAATTTAGGAAAGAAACTGAGAACTTCAACCATCTTTCTTTCTGCAACTTCTTATTGGTTGTTTTTCCTTCTATCTCTGTCATACGTTTTGTGGTTTGTTGTGTTATAATTTTGGATAATTATGTAAATCCAGTCAATTAAAAGCACCTTGTTTAGTTTTTTTTAAAAAATTTAATCTGCCTAAACTGGTGAGGAATTTGTATCACCTAAAATTATTTAATATTATGATTTTCGCATTGGATTTCATGGAAATCATACTTCAATTAGAAATCTGCTGATTGAAGCATTTAATATGTACAAACACTTTTGTATGAAATGCAAAACATATTCTTGATTAGTTTTAAGTAGACAAGCCCTAAGCAAGGAAGGGGGAGGTTATCCCGTATCTTTGTAGACAATCATTGTCATTAATTTCCTCTTGAAAAATGAGCAACTAGATCATGTTCCTATGTTTCTTCATATGAAATGTTCAACTCATTAAATGTTTCTGATCTTTTGTATTTTGTAGGAATGAAGCTCAAATATTGGACAAAATCAATCAGTTTATCATAAAGTTCAGGAACTTACAAGTTGCCAAGAATTCAGATGGAATAGAGTCTCCTGTATAAGTGCCCCATTTGTCCAGTTCCCCAAATCCTATTTGAATAGTGTCTCCTGTACAATTGCCCCAGTCCAGTTCCCCAAGTACAGATGGAATTGAGAGGGTGTTTCGCAAACAACAATTCTCCACGACACTGTTCATAGTTAAAAATATTAAAAAAGAAAATAACGATTGATATAGAAAAATGAAAAAGCGGTATTGAAAAGTGGACAAATTTTGTTTTATAGTGATTTTTTTATTTGAATAGTAATAAAAGGTAAATGATGTGATATAAAAAGTGAATGATTTGATATAAAAGTGATAATGTTTTGATACTTGGTATAACCTTTTAGTGAGCTCATAATATAACATGTTGAGACATCACTTAACCAAAAAGTTTAAGTATATAGGTTTGGGCCAACATGCATATTAATCACTCACACTTAAACATTTTCTCAATGTGACACTCAAACATTTTTACACTCAAACATATATACTCAATAATATGTACATTTTACAATGTTTTCTCATATGAAAAGTTTAACTCATAATTAAATGTTTCTAATATTTTGTATTTGGTAGGAATGAAGCCAAATTTATTGACAACATCGTTCAAAATGTCTCAAGAATCCTAAATCACACATACTTACATGTTGCCAAGCATCCACTTGGAATAGAGTCTCGTGTACAGCAAATCAATTCACTTTTTAGTATTGAGATGAATGATAGACACATGGTAGGAATTTTAGGAGCTGGTGGAATTAGTAAGACAACTATTGCCAAAGCTATGTACAACTTGATTGCCTCTCGGTTTGAAGGTAGTTGTTTTCTTGCCAATGTTAGAGAAACTTCTAAGCAATATTTGGGTTTGGTCCAATTACAAAGTACACTTCTTTCAAAAATCGTAGGACATACTGTGAAGGTTGACAATGTTGACAAATGAATTATCATGATAAAGAAAAGGCTTCGCTCTAAAAGGATACTCGTTATTCTTGATGATGTGGATGACAAATTAGTCCAATTAGATAAATTGGTTGGATAAGTTGACTGGTTTGGTTTAGGAAGTAGGATCATCATAACGACAAGAGACAAAAAAGTATTGACTAATCATGGAGTAGTTGATGATCTAATATATAAGGTAAAGGAATTGGACTGCAACGAAGCTCTTGAGCTCTTTTGTTGGAATGCTTTCAAAGGAGACAAACCTACTGATGATTTTCTAAAACTAATGGAACATGCATTAAATTATGCTGGGTGCCTTCCACTAGCTTTAGAAGTGATAGGTTCAGATCTTTATGGTAAAGATATACATCAATGGAAAAGTGCACTGGATAAGTGCAAAAGAATTCCACATGAAAGTATTCAAGAAAGACTTAAAATAAGTTATGATGGATTGCATGAAAATGAGAAAAATATTTTTCTTGACATTGTATGTTTTTTCAAAGGAAAGCCGACAAATTATGTTATTAAAATGCTAAATAGCTGTGATTTCTTCCCAGTTGATGGTATCAAAATTCTTTTAGAGAAGTCTCTCATAACCATTGATGAGGCAACAAATTGGCAATGCACGACTTATTGTAGGATATGGGTAGAGAAGTTGTTCGACAAGAATCACCTGAAAACCCTGGCAAATGCAGTAGGTTGTGGTTTCATAAAGACGTTCGTCATGTCCTTGAGGAAAATACGGTAAGAAGTGACATCAAGAGATTCTTCTCATTTTATATTTGTTTATTTTTCACAAGTAAACATACTATAAAAATATTTTACTTTATTCTTTGTAAAACAATGATGAAGAATTATACACATGCACACATATGTGTTCATATAATATATAATCATATATTTATATACACATATATAGTAAAGAATCAAATAAGTTAAATGATTGTAATTAAGATAAATAAAATCATCATACACAATTGTCCATAATTCTATTTCAAAAGTCGGCATAGTTTTTTAATAGGTAAGAGTAATTGGTAATATAAAAAAGTCAAAAATTTGACCTTTCGAACTTGGTGGTCAGTGATCATTCACATAGGAACATTTTAATTGTAAGAGTAAAATTACTTATTTTGAAAATCTCAAAATGAAAAGCAACGTCATTAAAAGACAGATAGATGGAATGTAAGTTTTTCTTCTTCTACATTATATATATATATATATATATATATATATATATATATATATATGTTGGTGTGTATTAAAACAAAAGCTATAATTCTAGCAAGAGCTAAAGTAGAGAACTTTATGATTTAATTTTGCTGGCGTGTACTGATTCATTGCCTTACTAGGGAACAATCAAAATTCAAGGCAAATTGGTTGATTTGCCTGAAGGAGAGACGTGGTGTGCTTGAGTTCAAGGCCTTCAAGAATATGAAAAGGCTTAGATTATTTATGGTTAACCTTAATGCATGCTTTTCTCAAGGGCCTATTTTTCTTCCCAATGAGTTAAGAGTACTCGATTGGCCTCATTATCCTATAAAATCTTTGTCATCCAATTTTCATGGAGAGAACCTCATTGTTTTAAAAATGCTTGGGAGCCCCCTCAAGGGATTGAAAGGAGTACGAGGTACATATACTGTTTTTAGGGAAATTATGTCTCGACACTTTTGTGCTTTCGCTTATTATTAATTTTTTTTTTTCAAAATTGAGACCCTAGTTTTCAATTTGATAAATTTTAGATTTGTGCTTGGAAAATTTGTAAATCGAGACTTTAATTAGTGTTTCATGTCAAATAGATAACATGAATGGTATTAAAAATACATTTATGCCACTAACATAATTTGTTTTTTTGTTTTTTAAAATGGCTGGTTTTGGTTGGTTGACAACACCTTACCTAGCCATGGTTGGGCTTTGTGCCACGGCCCTAGCCATCGCAACATGCCAGGGCTGGATGCCACAGTTCCATGTCATGGCCAGGGCTAGGTGCTTTCACCCAGACAACACTTTTTTTGATTTTTTTTTTTTCGTATGAGTGGATTAAGTGTATTTCATATTATTTTTGTTATCTATCCGATGAAAAAACTTTGGCGGTCTCAATTTACAAATACTTGAAGCACAAGTCTAAAATTCATCAAACTGGAACCCGGGTCTCAATGTAAAAAAGTGAGAAAGCAATTGGGGGGGTCGTGACATAATTTCCCTTGATTTTAAAATTTCTTCTCATAAATTATGTATGAAGCTTCCTTCAAACTAATTTATTTCCTTTTGTTCTTGTTTTGACAGAATTTTCAAAGCATGAGAGTTATGGATTTCTCTTATTGTGAATTCCTAAAAATAATTTCCGATGTTTCAAGGATTCCAAATTTATAGAAATTCACTTTTGATGGTTGTACAAATTTAGTTGAGATTCATTATTCTGTTGGATATCTTGATAAGCTAGTTCATTTGAGTCTTACACGATGCTATAACCTTTCCAGTTTTCCAAGAAGACTTAAGTTGAGATCTCTAAAATCTCTTAGGCTGGTTGGTTGCTCAATGCTTAATAGCTTTCCTAAAATTGAGTGTGAGATGGAGCGTCCGTAAGAATTCAATATATAATTAAATGCTAATTGATAATAAAATTAGCAGCGGAATGAATAATTATATAAATACCTCTAGCCATGATTTGCTCAAGCCAATTGAAGAATAGCTTCACAGAAACAAAATCTGGAAAACTAAAAATATTGAGAGGTTCTTCTGACCTATGCCTACCAATGAGTGCTAATTGATGGAATACATATGTCTTATTTATAGGTAGGTCAGAGACCTTCAATTAGAGCTGTTACCTTAATTATTCATCCCATCAAGGAATAAAAATCAAATAAATAATCAATACAACTAATTGATTCCACAAAATAAAATCAGTAATGAAATCAAATACTTGTTCCACAAGAATTATATTGACAATTTAATTCAGAATATTTGATTTCATAAAATAAGCTTTAATTTGAATAAATTACTGAACATCGTAATTATATATATTTTATAATTACAATAATATATGTGACATAAGAGACATACTTTAAATGGAATTTCTTACATTCTCCCACTTGGCTCTTATGAAACATAAATTCCTTATGGTGTTCAGTTCTATGATATGACCATTACTTTATTTATTCCAACCATTTATGGAATCTTCCCACTCACTCAAGGAATACTACACACGAATAATGGCGGTAAAGCTTTTATATGATAAACCGTCCCTTCCATGTATCACGATGTGCAATACCTCCCTAAATGAGTACTTTATGGATAATGTACTTTATGAATGAACTTCCTATAACTCATTCGGTTCCAACTTTAATTTTATCCCCACGGATAAGAATAAAATATACGCGCATAAAAATCTTTATAACATTACCTTTATGTCTATAGACCAATTAAAGAGAAACTAAGCACAAATGAATTAATGAATCCTGTATATTCCACATGACTTTATACTTTCTTGACCGGTAAACCTTTAATCATGGGATCTGCAATCATTAATTCAATACTTATATGCTCAATAGACACTTATTGTCACTTAATGCTCTCTTTCATAGTGATACTTTATGTCGATATACATACTTCTGCTTCTACTCAGTTTATTCTTAGAAAAGATAACAGTAGTAGAATTAACTCAGAAGATCTTTATGGGTCTAACTATAAAATCGACAATCTTGAGACTTTTAACAAAAATGTCTCAACCATAATGCATGTGTAATTAATTCACAGCATGTAATGACTTTTGCTTTCATAGTAAATGTAGCAACTGTAGTCTGCTTACTGCATCTTCAGTACATATATACTGAAGTTGATTCTCTACTATCTACACATTTAACAAAAATCAAACCTGAACAAACACCACCAAATGGTAAGTGTATCTTTAGGTTAAACAGTAGTTCTTGGTTCATTGCATATTCCATAATACTATATTGACCTAATAGTCCAATTGCTATTTCAATGTCAGGTCTAATGTAGACCTGTGCATACATATGAAATATTTTTCATCTGCCTTTGTTCCAATACATTTTGGGACATTATCCCCTTTAATAATAGGTGCTACTGAAGATTCACAGTTCTTCATTTTAAATCTCTCCCAAAACTTTAGTGAGAGGAACTTTATGTAGCAAACCTAAATTAGTGCTTGCAAGCAAAATATTATCTATATACAGGACTAAAAGAAATGTAACTTTACTCCTACTGACCTTAAGGTATATTCAATGATTAACAAGGTTCTCAATAAACCCATGTGAGGTAATAACCTTGTAAAATTTTGTACACCATTGATAAGAGACATATCTTAGTCCATTAATAGATTTCCTTAATTTGCAAGCTTTCTGACTGTTATCAAAAAACCCTTAAGTTGTCTTATGTACACCTCCTCTTTAAGATCCCCATTCAGGAAAATTGTATTTCACATCCTTTTGATATAGCTCTAAACCAAAATGAGTACTCATATCATGATAATCAATGCCTTCCTTTTGTGAAAGATCATTGGCTACAAGTCTAACTTTATATCGTTCAACATTACCAGGAAGCATCCTTTTAGGTTTTGTAATTTGCAGCTTATGGCTACAACTCCCTTTGGTAAGTGAACAAGATTGCAGACTTGAATTTTAGCCAAAAATTTCATCTCTTCCTTCATGGCATTGAAACACAATGTGAAGTTATCTCCACCCAAAAGGATGTGAAAACAATTTTGGATCGTCTTTAAGTCCGACATCAAAATCAAACTCCTGAAAATATACAACATAATCACTAGGAATTGTTGGTCACCTTATTCTAGAGAATCTTCTTAATCCTACTTCATTTACTTTTGACAAAGTCTGAGTAGGCTCATTCTGAACTTGTTCCTTATGAGTTGACTGTTCTAAAACCGATTGTGGTTCAAGATAATCAATTTGATTTTCCTTAAGCATAATCAAACACTCTACATGTGAAGAGGCTTCAGTCAACTCTTGTGCTTCCTCTAATTCAATCCCTTGAGGATAAGCACTCCCACTAAGTTCTGCGTCCTCTAAAAATTTTGAATATCTAGACTCAACAATTCTAGGACTAAATGAAGAACAATAAAGCCTAAACCCCTTGGAGTTTACTGTATAACCTATAAAATTTCGCTAGTTGTCCTTGAATCTAATTACCTTAGTTGTGGGTTATAAATCCTCACTATAGCAGGACAACCCCATATGTGTAAACAATTCGAATTTGGTTCCATTCATTCCTTAATTTATGTATCTTAGGGACAACCTTGAATGGAACCCAGTTAAATGTATACACAGCGGTTTTCAAGGCTTCACTCCATTAGGAGAATATAATATTAGTATTACCTTTCATGTCCCATTTTTCATGTACCTATCATAATACTATTTGCCTTTATCAGATCTTATGATCTTGACTTTCTTTTGTTTCTCTACTTCTGCCTTATAGGTACTGAAAGCATTTAATGCCCCAACCTTATGATTCAGAAGATAGAGATACATAAACCTTATATGGTCATTACTGAAAGAGATTGGATATCTTTAACCATTTAGGCAAAAAGTATGGAAAATGTTACACTTGTACATGATCTCAAGAATTTCAAAAATCCTTTTGTTGGAACCTTTAGTGGTATAGTTTGTCTGCTTTTCCTTAATGCAGTCAACATAAATACCAAAGATAGTAAATTTCAAGAGTCGTAAAAACTCTATCATTTATCGACATTTTATTCTTTATAGAGATAAATTCCAATCTCCAATGCCATAACATAGAGGATTTCCTCATTCATAAGACTTTGCTTTATGTCAACATTTATATGCATGGATTAATTTTTCAAAAATTGGGATCTAGATTAGTTTTAAATAGACCATTAATTTAATATTCCTCTCAAAATTTTTAATAATGTTCAAACTTGATTCTAACAAACTAAAATAGAAATTAAATTTCTAAAAGAATTGTGGAATATATAAAAACATTATTAAGGTCAAAATAACATAACTGAATTTTAAAATTAATCTATAGATCCCAACAAATATTATTTAGAAAACCCTGCATTATGTTGACAACGTGGACTGCTAAACCAAATTCAATCCACACAGTATTTAGGAGAGCCAATAAAAGAGATTCATGACACAGTAGATGTATGAGATTACCTTTATTTTAAGTCATTTATGATACTTTATGCAATCATTCTTTATATGCCCATAATTTTCCTTAGTGTAAGAGAAACAAGTATCTTAATTGCCATAACACTTTGTTGGCACCTTGTTCTCATTTATCAACTATTGGACATGATTGCCTATCAAGGTCTTTTCTGTAACATGAGTAACTTCTGGATTCTCATGTCTTAATCTCTCATCTTCTTGAATACACATGATCAGAAGTTTCTTTATTGATCAGTTATCCTTATGTGTGCCACAAGATATTTGAAAAATACCATATTTAGATGAGAGAATTTAAAATTTACCACAATGACTCAAAAACTCAACTTTTAGAGACTTTATAATGAGCTGTTATGTCCTTCATTTTCATAATGTGCTCATGCACATTTTGAAACTGTAAAATGTTTTACTTTAAAGCTTTTCTATTAGGGTGCAGGCCAGAGCCTTATTGGAACTCACTAAATGTTCCTCAATGACCTTTCTTTAGCCCTAAAACATTAAGGCATAAAACCCCGATGCTTTCCTTGATATGAGATGTCATGAACGTTGAAACTTAAGCGATTTAAATCACTACAATCGTTCATGTTTAATAATCTCATGTGGCGTACTTGATTTCGTCTATACGAAACACCAATTCAGTCTCCAAATACTGGGGTGAAAAACACATTTTCTTTTCAGTCAAAAAAAATTACCACTAGGAATTATTGGAACATAAAATACTAATAATTAAAGCAGTAGGAATACATCCAGTAACCAAGGAAAAATAATATACTTTAATGCTATGAAATGACCTTATTTAAATTAACCAATGTTAATTTAATAGTAAATTTCAACCTATCTGTGGGCAAAGGTGCATCACGCATGAAATTTACTCTTTATTAATAAGACTAATAAATTTAGCATTAATAAATAAAATTTTCCGTACCTGTGGGCCTAAGAGAAATTTTATTTTCAATGTTAAATTTACTATCTTATTCTAATTAAATCATAAAAATAAAAACGTCCCTGTGGGGATTGGCAAATTAAATTTATGAATTAATTACAACACGATGTTGAAGTTCATATATATAATC
>NC_081546.1:26616355-26632345 GCF_901000735.1 Corylus avellana
TTTAACATTAATAAATAAAATTCTCCGTACCTGTGGGCCTAAGAGAAATTTTATTTTTAAAGTTAAATTTATTATTTTATTTTAATTAAGTCATAAAAATAATAACATCCTTGTGTTGATTAGTAATTAAATTTATGAATTAATTACAACATGATGTTAATTTTCTTTATGAAGTTCACATATATGATCTTGATGCAATTATCATTATAAAATCGGGATGCTATGGCTCTGCAAAAATTATTATGATAATCACGACTTCATTAACATCCAATAACTGTATAGATGCGAGGAATAACTATTTTCCTAAATGGAAACAGTGCTCATCGTTCCAATTTTTTTCTCTCTAGTGCCGAAATCCTAGAGGAGAAGTAAACCAATTTCCAAGCCTTGGTGGCCTTTGGAGGAATTCTTGTCGGTATGGCAGATGATTTGACGAAGATGTGGGGGAATTTTTCCCTCTCTGATGAGGAAGGGGAGGAGTTGGAGATTAAGAGTATCTCCTTGGTAGATTCGGTGAAAAGAGGCCAATCTTGCTTGGTGGGAAAATTGGTGTCGGATAGGATGGTGAGCAAGGAGATCATTCGATCGAAATTGATCAGAGGATGGCGGCCAACTGGATCACTATCTTTTAAAGTTCTAGGGGACAACCTTTTTTCTGCTTGATTTCGAGCACTCCTGGGACAAATCACGGGTGTTGGAAGGGCGCCCATGGGTCTTCGAGGGGAGTCTATTTGCTGTGGAGGATTTTGATGGGGTGACGCCGCCTGCAGAGATTGAGTTCGAGAAAGTTGCTTTTTGGGTTCGAATGCTTAACATGCCTCTGGCATGCATGTGCAAGGACGTCGGTTTTCAGATTGGCGCTTCCCTGGGCAATGTAGAAGAGGTGAATACGGATGAAGAAGGGATTGGGTGGGGGGAATATCTTCGGGTTAGAATTAAACTAGACCTAAAGAGGCCTCTCCTCCGTGGAAAAACGCTCAAGGTGGAGGGGCGTGTTGTCAAGGTGGTCTTTCAGTATGAAAAACTGCCAAGATATTGTTTCCATTGCGGATGCATCAGTCACGGGAGGGCAGGCTGTCAAAGCCCAAAGAGAGCTCTGTTGAGGGGGGAGAAACCTCGATATGGTCCCTGGTTGAGGGTTGAGTCTCCAACGAGGAGGCGTGAAAGAGAGCGGCACTGGCGTGGTGGTTGGGGGGAGCAGGGTGGGGAGCGGTTCTCAACGACAGGGGGTAGTTATTTTCAGCATACTGCAGGAAATAAGTGGAGGAAACATGGAAGTTCCAGCGGGGGAGCCTCCGTCACCAGGGAGGCTTCCGGCGAGGGTGGGCGGTCCAATGCAGACGAGAACCGTTGGGAAAATTCCTTTCCAATTCCAGACGCACGAGACGTTACAGAGGACGAGATTTTGGGCGAGAATGGCGGAATGGGGGGAGGATTTGGTGGCGTGGATCATGGCTGCAATATTCAATCGGGCGTTAATGAGATGGCAACGGCAAAGGCAAGAAGTGATGAGGGAGATTCTGTCTTGAAAAGCGCAGCTGAAAGCGTTTTTCCTGAAGCAATAAATGGGGAGAACCAAAAAGCAATGGACGGTGGCATGCAAGAGAAGGGAAGTGGTGGGCCTATATGGAACATGGAGAATGTAAGTGGTGGGGGTGATGGGCCCACGTGTAAGGAGCCTAATGTTTTACCCTTTGGAAGCCCACCAAAAATGCAATCCATGCACACAACTAACGTGGAAGCTCATTCGGTACTCACGTGGAAGAGAAAAGCAAGAGCAGGTCCACCCACAAGCAATGCTGTTCTCGCTCCACTGGAAACACGTAAACGACGAAATAAATGGGAACATGAAGGGGAATACTGTGGGGACAAAAGAGGGCGAAGTAATGGGAAAAAAAGGGAGGAGCAGACTCGGCTAGATGATAAGGCGACGGGTTCGGGAGTGGCGGGTGCTGGTTTCCAGCCCCGCCGACCGCAATGAAAGCCTTAAGTTGGAACTGTCGGGGGCTTGGGAACCCCCGCACAGTTCGGGAACTTTGCCGGCTGTGCAAAGTAAAGAGACCCAATTTAGTTTTCCTTATGGAAACTAAATTAAGACAAGAGAAGATGGAGAAAGTTAGAAGTAAGACGGGCTATAGAAATTGCTTTGTTGTGGACTGTGTGGGAAGGAGCGGAGGCCTCGCTTTGCTATGGGGGGATGAATTGAACCTTGAGATACAAAACTACAGTCGCAGACATATAAACGCCATTGTGAATCCAGTACAAGGAGGGGAGAGTTGGAAAATGACGGGTTTTTATGGAAACCCCGAATCACATAAGCGACACGAGGCGTGGGCTCTCTTGCGACATATTGCTGGAATTGACCCCAAGCCTTGGGTTTGTTTCGGCGATTTCAATGAAGTAACGGTTAGAGAAGAAAAATGGGGTGGAGTGGAGAGGGCTGTAGGTCAAATGGATGCATTTAGGAGTACCCTTTCTCACTGTGAGCTATCTGATCTGGGATGCAGCGGAGCGAGGTACACGTGGAATAATGGGCAAGAAGGGGCCCACTTCATACAAGCCAGGCTGGACAGAATGACCGCAAATGCAGACTGGTGTGCCATATACCCTGTGGTGTCTGTTGTGACTGTAGCTGTTATCAATTCAGATCATTTGCCACTTCTCCTTAAAATAGGAGGGGATGATCGGAGGTATGGAGGGCCTAAGAAATTTAGGTACGAAGCTCACTGGGCAAAGGAGAAAGGCGCTAAGGAAGTTGTGGGGAAAATATGGGTGAGAAAATTTCACCCAACTGATAGGTGGCAAGACATGAGAGGAAAGCTTGATGGGTGCTCAAGGGGCCTTTACAAATGGAGAAAAAAAGAGGTAGATGCAGCTGAACATATTCTGCAGCAAAAAAATCAGGAATTGGAAGCTCTGCAATGTGAAATGGCAAGCTCGGACAGGGAGCATATAAGGGGGCTGCAAAGGGAGCTGCAGGAACTCTTGGAAAAGGAAGAAATAAAATGGAAACAAAAATCTAAGGTGGCATGGCTTAGAGAGGGGGACAAAAACACAAAATATTTCCACGCTTGTGCAACCCAAAGAAAACATATTAATGCAATTTCGAGCATTCGGGACGAGCAGGGGCGCTTTTGGGAATCTAAGGAGGAGGTGGAGCAAGTGTTTGTCAACTATTATCAGTCTTTATTCACGTCTGAATTCCTGACTGATTCAGACACTTGCTTGGCTGAATTGGAATGTTGTGTGACCCCTGAGATGAATGAGGCATTGATGAAGGAATTTTCCAGAGATGAGGTTGTGCTAGCGTTGAAACAAATGTCACCCCATAAGGCACCCGGACCGGACGGTTTTACTGCGGGCTTCTACCTAGACAACTGGGAGGTGGTGGGCGATGAGGTATGCCTATCTGTTCTTGCAATTTTGAACTCTGGCATAGTAGATAAGGAACTTAATTTTACCCACATAGCACTTATTCCCAAGACGCCTAATCCCACTAGGGTGACGGAGTTTCGGCCAATAAGTCTGTGTAATGTATTTTACAAGATTATTTCCAAAGTTATTGCCAATAGAATTAAGGTGGTTTTGCCAAGTCTGATTTCTATGAATCAGAGTGCTTTTGTGCCGGGGAGGTTGATCACGGATAACATTTTAGCTGCGTATGAGAGGCTGCACTCGATGCACACACGCATGTGGGGTAAGGAGGGGTATATGGCCATTAAATTGGACATGAGCAAGGCGTATGATCGGGTAGAATGGAATTTTTTGGAAGCAATTATGCGAAGGATGGGTTTTATGGAGAGATGGGTAAATCTTATCATGGCGTGTGTGCGTTCGGCCAATTATTCCATTTTGGTAAATGGGGTCCCTGTGGGTCATATTTTTCCTTCTCGGGGAATAAGACAAGGTGACCCTATATCCCTGTATCTGTTCTTGCTTTGTGCGGAGGCCTTAAGCTCTCTCCTTACAAAGGCGGGGAAAACAGGATACATTGAAGGCGTCCCCACCTCTCGGAAAGGCCCTAGAATTAACCATCTATTTTTTGCGGATGACTCTCTTTTGTTTTGCAGAGCGGATTTGAGGCACTGGCATCGGATTACGGAGATTTTATGCATTTATGAAGGGGCTTCCGGTCAACGACTAAATAGAGACAAAACTGCTCTCTTCTTTAGTAGGAACACTGAGCCCCGGATGAAGCAAAAAATTTTGGAGGTGGCTGGAATCCCTGAGTCACAGAGGTTTGACACGTATTTGGGACTTCCCGCTCTTGTTGGGAGGGCTAAAGTGGCTGAATTCCAAGGAATTAAGGCACGGGTGTGGAAAAGGTTGCAAGACTGGAAGCTGAATTTTTTATCTCAAGCTGGCAAAGAGGTTTTGATCAAGGCGGTGGTTCAAGCTATCCCAACCTATAGCATGAGCGTCTTTCTCTTACCAAAGACATTGAGTTATGATATAAACTCTATGATGCAAAATTTTTGGTGGGGCCATAGGTCCAATGACAAACGTATTCATTGGATGAGTTGGGAGAAATTGGGAGTGGCAAAAGCGCAGGGTGGCATGGGTTTCCGCGACTTATGTGTCTTCAATCAAGCTTTATTGGCCAAACAATGTTGGCGTCTTTGGACCTCTCCGGACAGCCTAACGGCAAAAATATTCCAAGCCAAATACTACCCAAATTGTTCGATTTTGGAGGCACAATTGGGGACAAAACCCTCGTTTGCATGGCGAAGTATCCAAGGAGCTTGTAAGGTTGTCAATGATGGGTTGATTTGGCGAATTGGGTCCGGGTCCAAGGTCAGAATTTGGGGTGACAAATGGCTTAATATCCCATCCACTTATATGGTTCAATCTCCTCCAAGGATACTTAATGGTGCAGCAAAGGTGGAGGAGTTGATTGACCCAGATCGAAAGGGGTGGAACCTAACACTCATGGAGACTATTTTCAATGAAGAGGAACGGGCAGCCATTAATTCCATACCAATTAGTTTCACAAATCAACCGGACAAGCTGGTGTGGAGAGGAACTAAGACTGGAGTATTCACGGTAAAAAGCGCATATCATATGATGAAGGAACAAGAAAATGGGAGCCAACCGGAGAGTTCTATCCGAAGGGGGCATTCTGCCTTGTGGAAAGGAATCTGGGACATGCACTCTCCAAATGTTGTGAAAAATTTTATGTGGAGAGCTTGTAAGAACCTATTACCGACAAAGGAAAATCTAATGAGGAGAAAGGTGGTTGAGGAACCTTTGTGTCCCATTTGCAATTTGGAGATTGAATCTACGTTCCACGGTCTGTGGGATTGCCCTGCTGCTCGGGATGTTTGGGGGGGAAGCTGTCTGTTTTTCCAAAAATGCTCCTTTCCCGGCCCAGATTTTTTCCAGGTGGCAGAAGCTGTTCTAGAACGGGGGGGTGGAAAGATGTTTCGATTGTTCTCAGAAATATCAAGAAGGATCTGGTTGAGAAGAAATGGCTGGGTGTTTGATCAATCTTTCTCTCACCCAAATCAGATTACTCAAGAAGCGGAACGGGCAGTGCAGGATTATGAAAAAGCAATGGAAGCCGATGACCCAGTAAACAGGGAGAGGCCGGAGCACCAACCCAGATGGATTAAACCTGATTCTGGATGGGTTAAGGTGAATGTTGATGCAGCTTTAGACAAGAAAGGCGGCAAAATGGGTTTTGGGCTCATCATGCGTGATAATGGAGGTCATGTAATTGTGGCCAAGAGTATTGTGAGGGTGGGAACGTGGGAACCAGTGGCTGCAGAGGCATTGGCTGTCTACTTTGGCGTCATTTCTGGCCAGGAACAAAGAGTGCAACAATTAATTGTGGAAGGGGATGCCAAGCAAATAACAGATGCCATTCAAGATGGGGACCAAAATCATAGCCTTGTAGGCCATTTGATTGATGATGTTAGACTTGGTCTAAATGCAATCCCGAAGTGGAAAGTAGAGCATGTGAATCGGGAAGCGAATAAGGTAGCCCATAGATTAGCAAAATTGGCTCTTACACAAGCCAATGATTTTGTTTGGTTGGAAGAGGGTCCCCCTTGTATTCAAGACATTGTATTGACAGAGCAATTGCCTGGTCAATGATCCATTTATAATATAGACACGTACAATTCTTTCAAAAAAAAATAACTGTATAGATGCTAAAACTAAAGTTCCCAAGAATAAAAGACAAAACCAACATGTCAGTAGGTAAACAATATTTTTTCCAAAGTACAACCGGAGAGTGTCCCAGGTAAGTGAGAGAGCGCACAACGACACACTTAAGTCCCAAGACTTGCCTTGCCAGAGCTTTCCGATTGCAATTTTGAATAGTACTATAACCATTCACCAACATATGCGGCTTAGTTAATTATTCTCAGGTCCAGGCATCGAGTAATTTATATTTAAACAATGTAAATAAAAGAATAAACATATCCTCAAGTTCATGTATTAAAGAAATAATAATTTAATACTGAACAATTTAAATAATAAGAGAAATAAAAAGGTAACATTAAACATAATAAATTGTATAGCCTAATGGTCTCGAAAGTAATCTTAAGCCCTTTACACCCAATGAGCCCAAATCATCTCCTTTTTTTTTTTTTTTTTTTTAATCCGAATGGGCTATTGTATTGGGTCTTTCTTTATCGGGTTGTGCCACTTTATTGGGTTAAGGGTCAGCCCACTTAATTACCCAGGTTTTTTTTTTTCTTTTTTTTTTTTTTGAACTGGGCTAGTGGCCCGCATACTGCCCCGGTTTCCTTATGGGTTAAAAAACCTACCCGAAAACCTTAAGTTCCAACCCAGAAAAATCTCAAAGCCTAGCCGCCACCCCTCCTCTTCTTCTTCCTCATGCCTCGCCGCCGCCGCCGCCTTCCTCGTGCGCCGGCCACCAAGGGCCGACACTCAAACGGCCAAACGACCACTATCAACGGCAAGGGGCCGTCGCCCAACCAGCTCATAGGCAGCCCCATACGGGCTGCCGCTGCTGTCCTCACAGGCGGCTGTGATGGCCGCTGCTCTGGTAAGCTGCAGCCGTGCAAGGGTTGGGCCCATCTTGTTGTGGTCTCGTTCTTTTAAGAGGAAGCGAAGGGTTGGCTCTTGGTGGGCATGAAACCTCACCGTCGACCTTATAATGCCGCTGGCTTACCAGTCTACCAGAGCAGTGCGATTTTACTTCCAGATTGGCCTATCCGCAGGCCCACCACTGGCTCACTTCAAGCTTCGATTTCCAACTTTTCTACACCAGTGGCTGCTTCCTTTATGCGGCGAAACGCCGCTTGTGGAGGCCAGGGCAGTGGGTTACGGTGGCCAGGCAGTGGCGGTGGGTGGGGCTAGAACCAGATCTTGGTAAGGGTTTTCGTATAGGGACAAGGGCAATATGGTCAAGTCTCAAAAATAAACAGATCAGTGTATCCAAATGGACCACAACTAAACACACATATTTTGTGGGTTTCAATGTTTCAACTTTCATGCTGCTCACCATAGTTTCAATAATTAAATAAACAAAATGAATAGTATTGAAACAAAAAATAAAAAAATTTAGAGCAGGCATATCAAAAATTAGACTGAGCAAATATGGCCTAGAGAAGGCTTTGATACCAATGGTAAGAATTCAATATATAATTAAATGCTAATTGATAATAAAATTAGCAGCGGAATGAATAATTATATAAATACCTATAGCCATGCTTTGCTAAAGCCAATTGAAGAACAGTTTCACAGAAACAAAATATGAAAAACTAAAAATATTGAGAGGTTCTTCTGACCTATGCCTACCAGTGAGTGCTAATTGATGGAATACACATGCCTTATTTATAGATAGGTCATGGACTCTCAATTAGAGCTGTTACCTTAATTATTCATCCCATCAAGAAATAAAAATCAAATAAATAATCAATACATCTAATTGATTCCACAAAATAAAATCAGTAATAAAATCAAATACTTGTTCCACAAGAATTAAATCGACAATTTAATTCAGAATATTTGATTTCATAAAATAAGCTTTAATCGGAATAAATTACTGAACACCGTAATTATATATATTTTATAATTACAATAATATATGTAACATAAATGACATACTTTAAATGAAATTTCTTACAGCATCTAGAATTGATCAACTCTGGATGTACTGGTATAAAAGAAACACCTTCATCTATTGGGTACCTTATTGGGCTTAAAGAGTTAGAACTAGAAGGTTGCATGAACCTTATGAACCTTCCAAGTAGCATTTATAAGTTGAAACATTTAGAGTATCTTAATCTTGGGTGTTGTTCAAAACTTGTTAAGTTTCCAGAGAAGATTGAGGATAATAGACAATCCATACCCTCTATTGTATCTATGAAGGAATTAGAAATTTCATCACGTCCAGAATTACTCCCGTTGCCACCTCCAACGAATTCAAGTGTTTCTAATGATGATTGTACCTCAATAGTATTTCCGGCACTACAAATATTGGATCTTAAAAAAAATGTCCTAGTAGAATCAAATTTCTTTAGGATATTTAATTGGTCGTCCACATTGAAAGAATTAGATCTATCCTGCTATTGTTACCATTCCTACATGCATCAAGGGATTTGTTGGCTTGAGGTCACTTCGTTTGAATAATTACAAGCAACTTCAAGAAATTCTAGAACTTCCACTGAATATAAACAATGTATATGCAGTGGGGACATGTCATTGGAAATATTTTTGGAAGAACCACATACATCTCAATTTGAAAGAGTATTTTCTACATCAGAATCAAATTTCTCCATGACATTTAATTGTTATTCCACATTGGATCTATCAGAAAGTGGGATTGTTATCCTTCGTAGATGTATTAAAAGATTTGATGGGCTGATGAGACTTTTCTTGCGTAACTGTAAGCAACTTTAAGAAATTTCAGAACTTTCACCAAATCTATCGTACCTGTGAAAGAGTTTATCCATTGAACTCAGATCATGTATGGTTGCATTTCCATGTTCCAACATCTTTCAAGTTTAAGGAGGATAATGATCATCTACAAGTTAAATTTGTTTGCCAGAGCGATTCAAAGTCAATGCTCTTTTAAAGTTGCGGATTCCATCTCCTACGTATGCATAGGTATGCAGAGAAGGCGGCAGATTTAATAGATGGTATTCAAGTTACTAAGAGACCCGGTGATGATGACAACTTGGAATCCAATGGCTACCCAAAACAAAAGAGGCATTCTTCAACCTCGGGCATTAGAATTTCAGATGCAGAGGAAGAAACACCACTTGGTGAATCATAATTACACCAATCAAATCTGCTTGCTGATTTGCCCGCTTAATTATGGATAAAATCTTCCTGGTTTGGAAAGAGATGATGCCATTTTGTGAATTTTTGGTGTAATTGACAAATGGAGTTCAATACGGGAACGCGTGGGACATATTCAGCAGATTTGAGTATGAGAAAGTCTGTGCAGAGCTACTAGCTTGGGGTATAATAATGTAAGTGTTTCAATTAGAAAAAAAAAAAAAAAAAAGTGTTTCAATTGGACTTACCATTGACCTACATGTTTAGACTTCAATTCTGTAATCAAGGAGTGATTTTATTTATTTATATATGTTGTTTTGGTTTTGGATTTCTTAAATAACGTTTTCTATTTATGGTTTTCGATTTCTTATAGATCAGTGGATATATTTCTCCAACCCCTAATGTCATTTTCAAGTGAATGAGATTTACTATATGAATAATACATTTGAAATGTCTCTAATAGGTAGTTCAATTGGCTCGGAACCATGCCTTATGAAGCTGAGATCAATAGTTCGAGTCTCCCTCTTGCTTTTTCCTTACCTTGTGTGGACATATCAAAAAAAAAAATAAAAAAAAAAATAAAAATGATCCCTCTCCATTTTTATGCAATCAATGTGCAGTATATGAAGAATAACACTAATTTCTCTTTCATTTCCTTACGTTTTCTTATCTTCTAGTTGATTTTTTTTATTATGTAGGGACATTGGATGAGAGCAACGGAGGTGATTGGGGCAGAATTTTCTTACAAGCCTCCAATTTATGATATAAACGCATACATCCCATTAATTGGTGGCATTTGGTATCTATGTGCTTCTTGCTGGCTTCTTCTTAGGTATGAATATTAATGGGGAAGTAAGTCTACCTATCCAAGTAAATATGGCATATCCAAATGTAGTGAAAAACAGGTGAAAATTTAAGTGGTTAATTGGGTAAATAATGCTTAATTCCGTGATGAGAGTTTGTTTGAGAATCAGCATTGTTGAGAAATTCTTTTTGCTTTACTTAATTAATTTCTTCTATGTAAATTTCCTGATGTGGTGTGGGAACACGATGGAATGACCTTCGTGGATCATGGTCGTCTTTTTTGACTAGTATTTGTGCTTTTAGTTAGAATAAATCACACAAAAAGTTAGAATAAGTTCATCTTTCGCCGACAAGGAAAAAAAAAAATAGCGTTTAAGAATACGCAAAGAGCTAAAGCGTAAGAAATAGCTGCCACTTGTGATACATAATTGAATGGGCAAATGCAACAAGGTTTTCTTGGTAAGTTCCGTGACATCTAAAACGTTGAAAAAGATGATATACAAACAAAAACTGTGGCCGTGTTCGTATGTATCAGCTTGCCGATGAGGATCGGCTCGTAATGGCGCCTAACGCTATTTAGTGGATTATCATATGACCAGTGGCGGATTTACACAGGGGCGCCCTGGGGGCAGGCGCCCCTGGTAAATCTTTTTTTAAAAAAAATTTATTAAGCATTTTCATTCAAAATTTTATGGGTGCCCCTGGTAAAAAAAAATTACCAGGGGCACCCTTAGCCTTCTATTGGTCGTTAAATGGCCATTATGTAAAGAAATGAGGCTATTTTTTATTAAAGAGAGAGAAAATAAAGTTATATTTTATTAGTGGAGAGAGAATAGATAATAGTTTATTATTAAAAAAAGATAGTGGGTGAATTTTTTAGTGTTTCTAGTCATAGTTTATAGATAAATGTGATTTTTTTTTTTTTTTTGGCTAAATTTAGATTCTAGTCTCTTTTATGTAGGTTTAAACTCTAATATAATTTATGTTTTGAGATTTGAGGCTTTTCTAAAAGAAATAGTCGTATGCTAATAGCCCACTAAAAGTACTCATTTTTCTTAGACACTAGTAGTCATTTAATTGTGCTTAGTTTATTTCGTAAGTAGTTTAAATTATTATGTGTTTGTGATGTCGTTAGATGAAGATTTTTAATAGTTACTTTGATTTTTTTTTTTTTTTTTTGGGTAATTTGATGAGTTTGATTTGATTTGATTTGTGATACATATATTATGATATAATTTATTTTTTGATTGTATTTACCGTATTATAAAAAATATATATAATACATAAAGAGAAAAAAAAAATTAATTTTTTACGCCCCTGGTAACTCCTATTCCTAGATCCGCCACTGCATATGACATTCGTGGATTATCATATGACATTCGTTTTTGTTATACCACGCCAAGAGGTACAGCTAACTTTGAAGACAAAACTCTCAGAAAAAGTTCAAAATCCATGGAGGATCTTTCACTCACCCAGATCAGGTGGCTCGTATTGCTCGTAGTTCCCTGGATGACTTCTTGAAAGCCAATGAAGTGGAGTGTGGAATGGATGAGCCCACTCAGCCCTTGCAGAGTATCACTTGGCAGCCACCCCCACAGAACATGATTAAGGTGAATTAGGATGCTGCCCGTTTCTAAGCAAAAAGAATGTGTGGGGGCTGGGAATCATTGCTAGAGATTGTATGGGAAAGGTATGTGCAGCACGAAGCATTATAATTGGGCAGCTACTTGAACCGGCTGCTGCGGAAGCAATGGCTGGTTTGCATGCCATGATGATGGGGAAAGACCTTGGCGGTGAAGGTGTTGTCTTAGAAGGGGATGCGTTGCAAGTTATAAATGCAATCAATTCAATGCATCCATGCAGAAGGAGATACAGCCATTTCATTGGCTGGGTTACGGATCATGGGGTTAGCACAAGATGCTACCAAGCTTATCATAGATTCTTTTTGGAGGGAAGAAATTCCCCCAAGCATCTGTGGTATTGTAAGGAGGGAGGAAGTTCTTCCCCCTCCCTGAGTGTACTTTTTCATTTAGATTTTTTGAATAAGAATCCCAAGTTTTTCTTCAAAAAAAAAAAAGTCTCGTAGCCGTTTCAAGGAATTGAAGGGAGTTTAGGTACAATTATTGTTTTTAGGTAAATTATGTGACTAACTCCCTTGCACTTTCACCTTTTATTTTTTGACATTGAGACCCTAGTTTCCAATTTGGATGAATTTTAATTAGATTTGTGCTTGGGAAATTTGTAAATCAAGACCACAATTAATGTTTTCCGTCAAATAGAAAACATCAATTGTATTAAAATAAATTTATCCCTCTAACATATTTTTTTTGTTAATTAAAAAAAAAAAAGAAAGAAAATTGCTGGTATGGGCTCAGTTTGTGCCACTGCCCCAGTCCACATGCTAGGTCTGGATGCCACGGCCAGGGCTAGGTGCTTTCACCCAACCACGACCAACCACAATTTTTTTTTAATAATTTATTTTTGGTATGAGAGGAACAAATGTTTTTTCATATGATTTTTGTTATCAATTTGATGAAAAAACTTACGGCGATCTCAATTTACAAATGCCTGAAGCACAAGTCTAAAGTTCATCAAACTGGAAATCAGGGTCTTTGTCAAAAAGTACTGTGAAAGCATGAAAGCATGAGGAGATCTTGATATAATTTCTCTTTATTTCAAAATTTTTACCTTTAAATTTTGTTTGCTAATTTCCTTCAAACTAATTTATTTCTTCTTCTATTTCGACAGAATTTTCCTAGCCTTTCAATTATGGATTTCTCAAATTGTCAATTCCTAAAAATAATCCCCGATGTTTCGAGTATTCCAAATTTAGAAAAATTGCTTCTTTGTGGTTGTACCGATTTAGTTGAGATTCATCCTTCAGTTGGATTTCTTGATAAGTTAGTTTGGTTGAGTGTTGGAGGTTGCTATGACCTTAGTAGTTTTTCGAGAAAACTCAAGTTGAGATCTCTAGAACTTCTTGTTGCTGATGGCTACTGAAGTCTTAAATACTTTCCTGAAATTGAGTGTGAGATGAAGTATTTAACATCTATCTCCTTTGGAGGCACTGTCATAAAAGAACTACCACCATCCATTCAGCTCCTCACGGGGCTTAAACAATTACGACTAGAATGTTGCATAAGCCTTACGAATCTTCCGAGTAGCATTTATCAGTTGCAATATTTATTTGAACTTGATCTCGGTGGTTGTTCAAAACTTGTTAAGTTTCCTGAGAAGATTGTGGATAGCAGACAATCCATGACACCTCCTACGAATTCAAGTGTTTCTAATGATGATTGTCCCTCGAAAGTATTTCCGGCACTAGAATTTTTGAATCTTTCAAACTGTGTCCTATTAGAATCGGATTTCTTTAGGATATTTAATTGGCCCTCCACATTGAAAAGATTAGAGCTATCAGGGAGTGGTATTGTTACGATTCCTACGTGTATCAAAAGATTTGTTGCCTTGATTCACTTCAGCTTGGATAATTGCAAGCAACTTAGAGAAATTCAAGCATTTTCACCAAATTCATATATTGTGGATGCAACGGGGTGCATGTCATATAATAAATGATGGTTACCGAAGCTTCCGATAGCAGGACATCGTTATAACAGGAACTTTGACATTTTTGTTTCTGGAAATAAGATTCCAGACTGGTTCAGCAATCGTAAAGAGGTTTCAAATAGTAATTCATGTGAAATAGAGATTGATGTGCCTGCAGATTTGGATGGGGAGATCTCAAGAATTGTTCTCTTCTGTTTTTGAAACAGAGGATTATGATTTTTCATCAATACAGGTTTACGTCATCAGTGGTGGTGTAGAAATCTATCGTGGTGGGGAAGGATTTAACCTTTCCCGCTCGGATTGTGTATGGTTGCGTTTCTTCTATGTTCCAGAACCTTGTAACCTTAAGGCGTATAATGGTTATCTGCGAGTTAAATTTGTTTACGAGAGTAGCAATTATGCTCATCAAAATTTGAAGGCCGTGAAAAGTTGTGGATTCCACCTGGTACGTAGGTGTGAAGAGGAGGCGAAAGATTCAATAGGTGGTACTCAAGTTACTAAAAGACCACGTAATGATGACGACGAGGATGACAACTTGGAATCCAACTGTTACCCACAGCAAAAGAGGCATTCTTCAACCGTGGGCATCAGAATTTCAGATACAGAGGTAGAGGCAGAGACATTGCAGCATAAGAGGTTGATTGAAGTTCACGGTAACATTTTGGTTATAAGATTCCTTCTTCCTTGAACTTGAATTAGTTGGCTTGTATATATTTTTGTCATCAAGTAATATAAAATATATGTGTAAGTTTTGGTTCCAGTGCTTCTTTCTCTCTCACACATAATGTATCGTTCAAAATCTGAGGCACATTAATGGAGTTCCAGGTGAGTGCTGGGTGTTTTGATATCTTTTCAAGTACGAAAAGGGAACTCAAGAAATTAAAGGCCACGTTTCTTGTTGTATTCGATCTGTGTGCACATTATGGTTTAGTTCATGCAGATGTTAGTAGTACAGACTGTTTGGTAGTCGAAGATTTTTCTTTTTTTGTTTTTCCTCCTCCTAAGCTGAACTTAATATAATATATTTGGCACAGGCCAAATTTATTTCTTTATGGTGCCAAAAAAAAAAAAAAAAAAAAAGGACTCCTGATTATTACTTTTTAGCTTTGTTGATTAATGGTTACTGACTACTCACCGTTGATGGTGGAGAGGAAGAGAAGAGATGTTGAATATCACACGGATGTTAGACAACAATTATGGATTTCTCTTATTGTCAATTCCTAAGAACTATCCTTGATGTTTCAAGAATTTTAAATTTAGAGAAATTGACTCTTGATGATTGTACAGATTTACTTGAGATTCACCATTCTGTTGGATTTCTTAATAAGCTATTTCGTTTGAGTGTTCAGAATTACTATAACATTGTTAGTTTTCTGAGAAGCCTCAAGTTAAGATCTCTACAATTTCTTAGCCTTCATAAGTTTCCAGAGAAGATTGGATATAATAGACAAAACTTGATATATCAGACAATTCATGCCCTCTATTGTATCTATGAAGGAATTCGATATTTCATCACATCAAAAATTACTCCCACTGCTACCTCCTACAAGTTCAAGTGTTTTTAATGATGGTTATTCCTTGGAAGTATTTTTAGCACTACCAAAGTTGCATCTTAAAAATTTCTTTAAGATATTTAATTGATCCTTCACATTGGAACGCTTAGATCTATAAGGAGTGCTATTGTTACCATTCCTACATGCATCAAAAGATTTGATTGCTTGACGTTACTTTACTTATATAATTGTAAGCAACTTCAAGAAATTCTAGAACTTCCACCAAATATAGAATATGTGGATGCATATGGGTGCAAGTCATTGAAAACGATTTTTCGTAGAACCATAAAGATCTCTGTTAGATAATATTATGTTATTATTATTTACTTTCTTTTAGGGGTGTAAACGAACCGAGCTTGAGCGAGCTTCCCTTGTTCAAGCTTGGCTCGTTTAAATTTTACTCGAGCTCGAGCTCGAGTCGAGCTCAAGGGTGAGCCAAAAAAATCGAGCTCGAGCTAATAATAAGTCGAGCCGAGCCAGCTCGCGAGCTGGCTCTTATATTTAATGTTTTTGTTTTAAAAATTTTTTTTAACTTCAAGTACTCTTAAACGGCTTAAGAAGTTAGTTTGCATATGAGTATTTGCTTAGCCTGGCTAGTCGAGTATAGAGCCTGAGTCAATACAGCAAGGCATTTGGTTTCAAAGAGAGAGGATATGCATCCTTTTATAGATAAGCAAACTTAGAGATTAATGTTTTCTTAACAATGTGGGACAAGTTAACAGGTTGCATTCAGACTGCATTAGGACAATGCCCCCTACAAAAAAATATTTTTTTAACGTCTCTCTCTCAATCCCCCTCACCAGTCACAACGGAT
>NC_081546.1:26632445-26634570 GCF_901000735.1 Corylus avellana
TTGCATCTAAATCAAGGTAAATACATTATTGATTTACTTGATCGCGTGCAAATGCTTGGAGCAAAGCCCTATGCCGCACCCTGCACTTCAGGCAAGAAGCTCACCAAGCTTGATGGTGATACTCTACCAGATCCCACAACCTATCGTCATATCATTGGAGCTCTACAATACTGTACACTCACAAGACCTGACATAGCCTACACTGTCAATCAATTGTGTCAATTTCTCCATTGTCCAACTACAGAACATATGAAGGCTGCTAAAAGAGTTCTAAGGTATCTCAAAGGCACACCAGATCATGGCCTTCACTTCACTTCAGGTCCTCTTCAACTTCAGGCATACTGTGACTCTGACTGGGCAAGGGATCCTCTTGATCGCAGATCCACTACAGGGTATTGTGTCTTCTTCGGCTCCAACTTAGTATCTTGGCATGCCAAGAAGCAGCCTGTTGTCTCGAGATCTAGCACCGAGGCTGAATATCGTGCAATGGCCATTACAGCTCCTGAACTCTCATGGCTTCGAATGCTACTCAAAGAATTGCAAGTTTCTCTCCATGATCCTCCTGTACTCTGGTGTGATAACATAGGAGCTATTGCTTTAGCTTCTAATCCCATCTACCATGCTCGTACCAAGCATATAGAAGTTGACTACCACTTCATCCGCGAGAAAATTCTTCACAAAGATCTTTGTGCTAGCTACATCCCAACTCAAGATCAATGTGCTGATATCTTTACAAAGGGCCTTACCTCCTCTCGATTTCTTTTCCTCAGAGACAAACTCATGGTTACTCCCCCTCCCATTCGTTTGAGGGGGGCTATTAAGGAACCAATAAAGTCTGTTTTATAGTTGTTCTTATCTTTTAGTATTATCCTTATAGTTGTTCTTATCTCTTCTCTTTAGTGTTCTAGTTGTATTTGTTTTACTTATTTGTATTGAATTAGGTCTCCTAGTTTGTATCAAGTTTGGGTTTGTCAAACTTGATTACAATTGTAACTCTTTGCCTATATATACAATGAGAACGAAGCTGAGACTTCATTCCGCCAAAAGCAATTTTCTTTGCTTTCTTTCAGTAAGTGCCAACCACCCAACCATCTCCCTTTTTAAGAAAAAAAAATCCACCCACCCGCAAATTATTTGTGTTATTTTCTTGGGAAAAATCTACATAAATTTCTCAAATTATCACTCAACTGACAATGTCTTCCTCAAACTTTTAATTGAGACAATATCCTCCCAAATTACCAAAAATTGTCAATGTTTCCTCCAATGACAAAATTACCCTTAGTAAAATATAAACAAAAATACTAAAACTTCTAGAAAAAACTTAAAAAAATAAAATTTTCTCTTAATAAAATGAAATTTTTTGTTTTTTAAAACTAAATAAAAAAATAGTTTTTTTTTTTAAAAAAAATAAAAATTTCCGTTTTTTAAACAAAAAAATATATATTTTTGGTAAAAAAATTTTAAAAAAATATTATTTTTAAGTTAAAATTTTTCCTTTTTTAAAAAATCAGTTTTATTTTATTTTATTTATAGGGATTTTCTGTTTTACTGAGAAATCTATAGGGGCATTGTTGTTTTATTGCTAACCTTAGAGGGACATTGTCAATTGAGTGGTAGTTTGAGAAAGGTATGTGGACTTTACCCTATTTTCTTTGAATTGCTTCTATTATTTGTGTAATCTAGTTTTTTCAACACATCATCGTAGCCTATCATTATTTTAATATGGTATTAAAGTATATTTTTATCCAAAACTTCTCTCGTCCAAAATAGATTCGGGAGTATTTAGTTCATGACTAAAATTTCTTTAAAGAAATTCAAAGGCCACAATGAGACACGTGTCCTCGCAATATATATAAGATTAAAAAGAATAAAATAACAAAATAATAAAAAAAGAATTGAAAGTTTCTAATAAATTTATGAGTAAAAGTGTGAAATCATAAAGACTTTGAACTTACTATTATTATTTTTTTTAATTTTTAGTACCTGAGACAATCGAAAAGATGTCGTAAGCCCTTCCATTAAATTTTCTTTAAAATGTATAACATCTGTCATTCAATCTCAAAACTCACTGTTTTACCTCGTCAGCTTTTTTTTTTTTTTTTCACCTCACTTTAAAATATTATTT
>NC_081546.1:26634590-26646118 GCF_901000735.1 Corylus avellana
AAAAAAAAAACATCCACCCACCTGCAAATTATTTGTGTTATTTTCTTTGAATTGCTTCTATTATTTGTGTAATCTAGTTTTTTCAACACATCATCTTAGCCACGTCATTATTTTAATATGGTATTAGAGTATATTTTTATCTAGAACCTCTCTCGTTCAAAATAGATTCGAGAGTATTTAGTTCATGGCTAAAATTTCTTTAAAGAAATTCAAAGGCTACAATGAGACACGTGTCCTCCCTCCCCCTCTCTCTCTCTCATTCAATTTATGAGTAAACGTGTGAAATCATAAAAGACCTTGAACCTTTTTTCTTCTTTTTTTTTAATTTTTTTTTTATTTTTAGTACTTGGGTCAATCGAAAAGATGTCGTAAGCCCTTCCATTAAATTTTCTTTAAAATGTCTAACATCTGTCATTCAATCTCAAAACTCACTGTTTTGCTTCGTCAGCTTTTTTTTTTTTTTTTCACCTCACTTTAAAATATTATTTTAATTTAAAAATCAAATATACAATTAAAAAAAAAAAATTCTCCAACCTATGTCAATAAGTAATGAGTGTCATTCAATATTTTTTTGTTTCTAAAAAATTAATGTTTAAGTTTTTAAATAAGTAAAATGACAATAAATAACTTTTAAAAATATATGAAAAATGACACTTATCAGCTCTCTCTCTCTCTCTCTCTCTCTCTATATATATATATATATATATATATATTAAATCTTTTTGACAAACACACTCTTTGACCTGAGCATTCAGAGTCAGGTCACGTCAACAGTGTTGATTACTTGTATTATTGGCCTGGAGGGACATACCAATAATGGAAGAGTGTTGCTTGAGATTTTACTCATTTTACCTCAGATATGACATTTTATAATTAACTATATGATTAAAGAAAAAATCGAGTTGTTTGTTTTCACAAAATTGTTACTTTCTAAAACGTCATAACTTTTTGTAAATTAAGCCAAGAGTTTTAGGCAATAAATACCTGTAAAAATCCCAAATGTTTTTTTTTTAGTATACTTAATTGGTAGATGAAGTAGGCAGCTGAAAGTCTTCTATGGTTTAGTTTTAGTGAGTGTTGTTGTATTTGGTTTATGCAGATCTGTTTCAGCTGGTTGTTTTCACTAGACGGTGTGTCTCCTATTCTTCAGTTTTGGTAGTAAAATTTACTTATTTATTAAATAAAAATAAATAAAGGAAGCTATTGTAATATACAAAAAAAAAAAAATACAAAAAATACAAAAAAGGTCTCCATCTAACTTGTTAGAATATTTAGAGCGGTAAAAGTAGGTATCTAACACCCAACCACCCTTAAATTCCTTGTGTGATTTTCTCTATATTGCTTAAGTTATTTGTGTAATTTAGTTTGTAAAAAAAAAAAAAAAAGCCCCTCAAACTACCACTGTTTGCAATATAACCATCTAATGTTCAAAAGGTACTAAGGTAGCCCTTCAAACCAGCAAAATGTATCAAAAATGCCACTTATTTTTTTATATTCCTATAATACCCCTATTCTTTTAACAAATAAAATAATTTTTTTTAAAAAAACCCAACAATTTTTTAAAAATACAAAAAAACCAATGAGCGAATAAATACAAAAAAAAAAAAAGGAATAAATAGATAATTAGTCACTGTAGTTGGCTTAAATTACAAATTGCTTCATATCGTATTAAAGAAAAATCAATGAGTGAATAAAAACAATATTTTAACAGAATTTGACTCCAGGGACTAAATTGTTTTTTTGAAATATCTCAAGAACGGACCTTTGGTTTTTTTGTATTTTTAACAAAATGTTTGGTTTTTTTTTTACAATTATTTTATTATTTTAGTTGTTAAAAGAATATGGGTATTATAGGAATATAAAAAAATAAGTGGCATTTTTGATACATTTTGGTAGTTTAGGAGACTACTTTAGTACCTTTTGAACATTTGGGGGCTATATAGCAAACAGCTGATTATTTGGAAGGCCTTTTTATATTTTTTCCCTAGTTTTTTCAACACATCATCATAGCCTCATTATTATTTTAACATAGTATTAGAGTCAGTTTTTTTGAATTGAGATCCTCTCTTGTCCAAAATGGACTGAAGAGTATCAATTCATGGTTAGGATTTCTTTAAAGAAATCCAAAGGCCACAATGAGACACATGTCCTCCCAATAAAAAATAATAAAATATTATTCAAGATTAAAAAAAAAAAAAAAAAAAGAATAGAAAGTTTCTAATAAATTCCTAAGTTAACGCATGAAAACAAAAAAAAACCTTGATTTTTTTTTTTTAGTCCATGTGTCAATTGAAAAGATGTCGTAAGCCCTTCCGTTACATTTTCTTCAAAATGTCTAACATCTGTCATTCAATCTCAAAACTCACCGTTTTTTCACATCAATTTTTTTTTTCACCTCACTTTAAAATATTAATTTAATTAAAAAATAAAATCTAAATAAAAAAAAAAAAAAATTGAAGGGGTGGCCAGCGATAGGGCTGCCATCCCTGGCCACCCACAAACCCACCATGGAGTGGCTGCAAGCCACCCCCAACTTGCAAAATGGGAGTACCCGAACTACCCAAGAGCCTTACTTAATTTACAAGTGAGCTTTTTACTTAATTATTTAACCAATTAAGGAATGTCATGTCTATAATCTAAGAGAATAACTTGTATGGAGAGGTTGCATAAAATGCCACTTTTATGCCTACCAATCAATGTATGACACATCAGTATAGAACATGATAAGAAAAAAAAAACCAAAACACTTGATTATATGTCAAATAATACCAAATATTAGGAGAAAAAAAAAAAAACTTAAAAAAGTAATTAATTTAAAAAAAAAATAAAAAAAAAATAAAAAAAAAATGAAAAAATTGAAGGGGTGGCCAGCGCCCTAAGGGTGGCTGCACGGCCACCGCGTGGCCTAGGGTGGACCGCCGTCCGCCGGCCACCCCAGATGGCCTGGGGTGGACTACACGGCCACCCCGTGGCCTGGGGTTGGGGGTGGCCGCACGAGCCAAGTCTCTCTCTCTCTCTCTCTCTCTCTCTCTTTCATTTCTTTGCCAACTCTGGTCTGATCCGACGGTGGTTGGGTTGGGTTTCAGACTTTCGAATAGTTCATTTCAAGAAATCTGGGTGAAATCTAAAACAGGTTTGGGTTGGTGAAGAAGAACCGAATCTCATGAAAAAAGCCATGGAGGTTGAGAGGACGAGGCAGTTGCTGCTCCTTTGTTGTCGAATACAAAGCACCCGTGTGGCCTGGGTATTCAACCATTTGCATCTGGGTATTCTCCCAATTTGCAAATCAAGCTCTTCTCACATAAATCTTGGATCTCGTGGTTTCTAAGAAACCCCTTTTGTTTATAGAATGGGCTTGAATCCTAATACCCTTTTGGTGATTCAGCTTCCAGATTCAATATTTCCGGTTTTGGTTATTCTCGCATTGCCTTGTATTCCACCCATTCTTAGAGGTTCACCTTCTGAATCTTTCAATAGATCTGATCTTATGGTCGATTATTCCAAGCTTTTGAATTCGCTTTTTCGACGTTTGGTCGGCGAGGGCCTTTTCAGAAATTAATTTTGGCCGGTGACGGCATTGTGGGAATAATTTAGAATCTGCAGCATTGGCACGACAATGTGCCCGATGTGGTTATGGATTCCCGTGGCCTGGGGTGGCTCTCCGGCCACCCCAAATGGCCTAGGTGGACTGCGCGGCTACCCCAGCTCATCTGGGGTGGCTCGCCGGCACCCCAGCTCCTCCTAACTAGCTTTTTAATTTTGTTTAGAAAAAAAAAAAAAAAATTTTAACTTAAATTTAGTATAATCAGATGCAGTTGAATGTTTTTCATAAATGTAAATTTGGGATGATAAGCTGAGATGTGACCTCCTTATTGGTGGCACAAAAGCAAGATTTTGTGCAATCTCCCTACCCAAGATGCTCTCATAATCTAAATAGTAGAATCTCAAGCAACACTCTCTCATTTATGGGTGCTTGTGCTAATACCTTTAATTAACGTTAACTATATTACAAACCCCATCTTTGAGTGCATAGTGAATTTTCGTGCCAATTTACTGAATTTAGTTCTCTCACATCCTTCTTTGCTTCCTAAAGAATAAAAAGAGAATCTTTCAATAAACTTATTAACCAAAAATTTTAAATTATATGGTCTTAAATGAACAAAAGAAAATGAAAAAAAAGACACACAAAAAAAAAAATGCATTTAAAATATAATATACCTTTAGTTTTTAACTTCTTTAGTTATTAATTTCCAATTGTTTAGAGTTTGGATTAGGGAGATAATAAAAATCATATGCAATCTCATACTGATCGCTAGCAGAGGTGGCTCAGAAATGGAAGATTAACAAAGAATGATAAGAAACAATTCCTTAAAGTGGTTTATTTCGGTCTTCTTGAATTCCATTTAGAGTTCTTCCTTTTATTGTGAAATGGCAGTACTTATTGTCTTTTGCCTCAACTAGTAGATGAAGATCCCACAAATATAAAGCAACGATGAAGATCCCTATCAGCCTGTAGTACTTCTCCTTTACCCAATTAGTCTTTGGAGAATGGTAGAAATTGTGCATTAATTAGGTTTGATGAAGTAGAATGGGAGAAATTCCTAATAGTATACCTAAATAGTAGATGAAGTGGGCAGCTGATAGGGTTTGATGCATATCTTCTTTGGTTTTGTTTACTCTTAATATTTATTAAATAAAAATAAATAAATAAAAAATTCAAAATTAATTCTTTTGGTTGCACTATTTGCAATAAGCTTTTTATAGTATAAAAATGTTCTAAGATTTCTTTCTAGTATGAAAAAGTAACAAATAGATTTCTACATTCAACTTTGGATACATTTTTCTTCTAAATTGGTTTGAAAGAAATTTTCTCCAACCTATTTTAATAAGTGACAAATGTCATTCAACATCTTTGGATTTCTCAGGAATTAATATTTAGGTTCCCAAATTAGTACAATGACAAATATGACTCTTAAAAATATTTATAAAAAAAAAGTGAGATAACACTTGTCATCTATAAAATTAGGTTAAAGAAAATTTTCTCTAAATTGATTTGGAGAAAATTTCTGTCTTTCAACTTTTATCTAATTTTTTTGGCAAAAACCTTAAAAATAATAAGCAAGCTTTATGAATAATACATATCATAATTTTATTAGTATTGACTTGATATTTAACGTCTTCATTAAAAGTATTAAAGGGAAATGGTGTATAGGAACTTACTATTATTATTTTTGGCATATCGTGTAAAGCTTTTAAAATATTTTTATACCACGGAAAGTTAATTGAAAATCATTGTAACCATAATAATTAATTTTATATTTTTTTTTTTTTAAAAAAAAAGTTCTTGGACAAGAGATGAAAATGACCTGAGCATTTCAGAGTCAGGTCTCGTCAGTCTTAAAAACTGAAAACAAAAAATTTAAAATAATAAAATAATAAAATAATAAAATAAATCATACCATGCCAGACAGCCAACAGTGTTGGTTACTTGTATCATTGGCATGGAGGGACTCAGGGACATGCCAATAATGGAGGAGTGCTGCTTGAGATTCTACTCTTTTTACCCCAGATATGACATTTTATAATTAATTATATGAATAAACAAAAAATTGAGTTCTTTATTTTCACAAAATTGTTTACTTTCTAAAATGTCATAACTTTTTGTAAACTAAGCCAAGAGTTTTAGAGCTTCTTCTTTTTTTTTTTTTCCTGAGCAAGAGCTTTAGTTAATACATACCTATAAAAATCCCAAATGTTATCAACCCATATTCTATAATATGATGGTCGTAAAACAGTTACACATGAAAATGTAAACTTCAAAATTGTACTTATCATATCATATCTCATGTATACTAACATTGTCTCGTAAACATTTAGAGCATTCTCAACAACTTTCTTTTAATTTTTCCTAATTTTGAACTATTTTTCTAGAATTTGTTTCTCTTATATTCGATGATTTGTCTGATTGATAAACTTTTAATGCAGCCTAAGCCTTTCTTATCTTTCACATCCAACAGACTTCACAACTTTTACGCCTGCTACTCTTTCTCTATTTTTTTTTGGGAAATGCTAAACACTTAACTTATTTGCTCAACATAAGTTCAATTTTTGCCTCCTTTTTTTTAAAAAAATAAAATAAAATAAAATAAAATAAAAAATCAGTAGATTCATAGAGTTACATTGCAAATTATTAAAGTTTGAAAGACATTGTAATTTTGGTAGAAGTTTGAGGAATAACTTTTATGACAGTATTGTTACTTTTTTTTTTTTTTTTTTTGGACATGTCCACACAAGAAGGTGGAAGAGAGATTCAAATTAGTGACCTTCGCTTCATAAGGCATGGTCTCCAGCTGATTGAGTTACCCCTTAGAGACGACAATATTGTTACTTATAGATTAATATAAGACGATAACTAACGCTAGTTAATAACATCTACAATCAAGGCCCAAAGGAGAGGGTGAGGGGAAAGGAAATTCAAACCAATGAACTTCGCTTCATAAAGCATGATCTCTAGCTGACTGAGCTATCCCTTAAAGTCAAAGCCCAAATTACTTATTTAAATTAGGCTCAAGTGTATTAGTTTAAGTGAATTGGTGGGCCTTAATTACAATGGATCGACTTAGTAAGATAGAAAGTTCCAAATTGACCAATCTTGGCCCAATTTCACATATGATTTATGTCAAACCTCACAGGAATTAAAAATGAGGCCCAGTTAATCAGGCCAACAAGCATTGGACTTCAAACACTAAGAAAAAGGGTTAGCCCAACGGAAGTTGGGTTAGGTCCAAAGAGGGGTCCACTTATCCCATTCAAAAAAATATTTATTAAAGAAAATATAAAACAAGAGGGAAAAAATAAATAAATAAAATAAAATAAAATTATATGCAATCCTGGATTTGGAGTTCGAATTTGAACCATGTATATAAATCAAGGGATTGCTAGGAATTGGATTGAAGAGCATATGCATTAGTACAGAAATCATAGGTGGCTAGTGTATGTGTATATGTATACATCCATATATAGACATGTATACATGCATTCATGGTTAATAAAAGCAGTATCAACTTTGCCATTTCTAAAATCCTGTCATAAACCGGCAAATATTATATATTAGATAATTCAATAGAGGGGGAAAGGAACACACACACAAAAAAACAGAGAAAGACAATTAAATAAAAATTTCAGAAGAAATGATACATATCTAAGCTTGGCTATCTCTGCATCAAGAATAACTTTATGGAAAATATTTCTTTAGGTGTTTGGTGTGAAGAAAAATAATAGCAAACCGAAAACTTTTTCGGTTTGACCGAAAAAACTCCTTTAATTTCCGTAAAAATATCGTAAACTATTTTTCGAATTTTAGCTTCTCTTTTTTGGTAGAAAAGACCATATTAGCTTTTTTGTGGTAGGAGAGATGACAATACTTCACTTAGGGCGGGAAAAGACCACAATTAACCTTATAAAATTGATTTATACTTTGTGAATTAACATAGAGAATGGACAAATTTAAATAATATTACTTCACAAGAACACACTTACGGTCTTTGAAGAAAAATGGCTTATCCCACTATCGTTCAACATGTTCTTGAACACAAGTTAACAATCTTCCCCTCTAAAGTTCTTGAAAAATGGCTTATGCCACTATAGATTGGCAATAAAATTTCTGCTAGTATCTTCGCCTCTAAAGCTCAAGAACACATGGTGAGTCCACTGATGGGTGGATAAAGTAGACAACGAGGATCGTCGGACGGCCAGGGAAGAAGTCATCCTCTTTGCTACTACCAACTAGAGATAATAATTGGGTTGCAGAACCAGTTTAGCTCTTTGCTCTTGAGTTGAGAAAAGTCGATGCATCATCAACAGAAGAGAACGCGTTGGCTTCACCTACAAGGAACAGAGGATATTGATGAGGTTTAGCCACTGTACTTCTCTCTTAGCAAACCCAAAAAAGATTTCTCAACAACGCTTATTCTTCAACGGTGGCTTATTTTGAGCCCTATTATGTGTTGTAATGTACATCCATGATTTTATATTATTTCATAACAAAAAAAGAAAGATAGAATCTTAGCAAAATGTTACCGTGAACTTCGATGAAGCTCTTATGTTAGAACACCTCTCTCTGCCTCTGTAGCTGTTGCTTCATTTCAACAAAGAAAAATGTAAAGAAAGACAAAAAGAAGCAAATAAAGCAATATTCAATTCAAGACCGGCTTTGGATCTCTCCCTCCTTTTTCATTGAACCCAAATTCACTATGTAACAAATATAAATAAATAAATAAAATCACTCCTTGATTACAGAATTGAAGTCTAAACAGATTGAGGTCAATGGTAAGCCCAATTGAAACACTTGCATCATTATAGCCAAAGCTAGCAGCTCTGTCCCATATATTTGGCTGCCCTGCACAAACTTGGTACCAAACAAATCTGCTGAATATGTCACACAAATTTGTCAATTGCATCAACCATGAAAAATCCAAATATATTTGATACTAACTAAATTAAAAATAATTTTTTTAAAACAAAGGTTGAACCAAATTTGGTGTGTTTTAGCCTTTGTAATTGACTATTACAAACTCATATGCAAATTCAGCATATTCTACCTTAGGTTTGTATAAGAGGGAAAGAGGTCAAAGTTTAGCAACCATAGGCTACCATATCAAGTAAAAGGAACTTATCTCCCTGCAAATGTAATGTGGCTTCTAGGCTGAACCTACAAGGAACAGAGGAAATTGATGGGGTTTATATTAGCCACAATAACAATACTACATGTCTGTTAGCAAAAGCAAAAAGAGTTACTCAACCATGCTTATTCTCAAACAGTGGCTTATTCTGAGCCATATTTTGTGTTGTAATGTACCTTTAATTCGTTCTTAGGATTACAAGGGAGTTTTTGAGAATTTCAGTGTTTTCCCACATATAAATTATAAGCTCAAATTATAGTTCAAGTGTGTTTTATTGTACGAGGAGCCGTCCTTTCGGCTAAAGAGGAAAAGTGAGAGCTTGTAGCCTACAATTTTTCCACAGTTTTTTGGTGAAACAAACTCTCATCATGGGATTAAGCATTGCCGAACCACTTAAATTTTCACCTGTTTTACACTATATTTGGATATATGCCATATTTACTTGGATAGGTGGACTGACTTACTTCCCCATTCATACCTAAGAAGAAGCCAGCAAGAAAGCACATATTTACCAAATGCCACCAATGGGGTGTACGCATTTATATCATAAATTGTAGTCTTGTAAGAAAATTCAGCCCCAGTCACCTCCGTTGCTCTCATCCAATGTCCCTACATTATGCATGTGTGAGAGGGAATGAAGAATTTAAACCAAAAAACGAAAATAGATTCAACAAGATAAGAAAAATGTACATAAGGAAATGAATGAAAGAGCATAGAAACCAAAACTTACACATATACCTATCTAATTGTTAAAAGCCAAGAAAGAACACATAGGTAGGGTAGAAATGGAAAGAGGATTATTTCAAATTTATTCTTCATATACTGCTCATTCACTTGAAAATAACATTAGGGGTTGGAGAAATATCCCCTGAATTTATACAGAAATTAACAACAGTAGTATTTTGGATGTAATTGTGTTCACGAGCTAGAGTGCTTTGTTCTGAATTTATACAGATGTTAACAAGTAAAGGTAAAGGCTATTAAGGAAACACTAACATAAAGGGTAACACGTATGTTAAGTATGACTTGAATTAAAAGTCATGGTGGGACACAATGGTTTGTCTCCTTCTCCAAGTAGGAGAGGTTCTTGGTTCAATCGGTTTACTCCTTTACAAGTGGGTTTTGGAGTCGTTCTCCTATGTGTACTTGGACTCCTTGTTTGACTTATAGTAGGAGTCCTAGACCAATATGTAAAAGGAGAGTTAAGCTTCTATATAAGGAACAAAGCACAAGGTGAATTTGTGTGTGTGCCAAAAACATGAAGCACCAAAGGGAGGAGAAAAAAGAGATAATTTGAGAGGAGGTACAAGGGCAGCAAATGTGTTTTCTTCTTAGTAGTTTTTGGATGAGCCAAAAACAAGTGATTAGAAGAAAAGGTGTTGCAGAGTGAGAGAAGAAAATAGAGATCAACCGCCATCGGTTCTAGCAAAAAAAGAGTTTGTACATTGTGTGATAGTGAGATTTTGGTGTATTGGGGTTTTGGAATCTGAGTGATTTTCTTTTTACTATTTTTGTTCTTCATCTTTTGATAGTGAATTTTCTTCGGGTCGTCTTCGCCAGTGGATGTAGGCTTGTTAAGCCGAACCACTTAAATCTTTGTGTCGTGTGTGATTGCTTATCTTTGTTATTTTACATTCTTTTTATTTTTCGCATCTCATGGGTCTTACGTAAACTTACAACAATCTCATTCAAGAGGCGGCTGTCACGCTGGCTCAGCTGCTTGAAAATCAGGAAACTTTATGCTCCATGTTTCCTGTTGACAGTTGTGGTATGCCTTGAAGTCTGGAATACTGAACTGAAAAGAAAAGTTGTGGTATGGCTTGAAGTCTGGAATTACTGAACTGAAAAGCAAACTTATTTGGCTCGAGTCTTTTACTTGTATGAATGATTATTCTCGCCGCCATCATCATCATCATCATCTCGGGATCTCTTAGTAATTGAATACCATCTATTAGAAATATCGCCTTCTATTCTACGTATTAGATGGAATCCGCAACTTTTTAAAGACCTTTGACTTTGAATCACTGAAGCAAACAAATTTAACTTGCAGATGACCATTATACACCTTAAGCTTAAAAGATTCTGGAACATGTAAATGCAACCATACATAATTTGAGCCCGAAACCTGAAATGCTCCATTGCCACTATAGATTTTTACACCATCACTGATGACGTAAGCAGAAATTGAGACAATACCATAATCTTGTACATGCTCTATTCCAACAACAACAGCAGAGAAAGCAATTGTTGTGATCTCCCCATTCAAATCTGCAGGCTCATCAATAACTATTTCACATGAATTACTATTTGAAGCTTCTTTATGATAGTTGAGCCAATCTGGAACCTTATCTCCCGAAACTAAACAATTAAAGTGACGGCGCTTAGGATGTTCCTGTCACACGTATATGACAAATTGTTAGTGATACGACCTACAAATCAAGGTACATAGACTTGTATATGTGAGAGAGAGAGAGAGAATATCTTAATCCATCAAGATAAGAAGTTACCCTCGATGGCTGAGGTGTTGCCACAATCTCTGGTAAGCACCATGTATTAAAAAATTGAGATCTTTGTGGTTCTTCGAGAAATGTCTCCAATGACCTGCACTCGTCTGCGTACACATATTCTATATTTGGTGGAAATTCTAGAATTTCTCGAAATTTCTTGCAATTACACAACCAAAGTAGCCTCAAGCGAACAAATCTTTTGATGCAGGCAGGAATGGTAACAATAGCACTCCCCGAGATATCTAAGACTTCCAATGTGGAGGAGAAATTAAATATCCTAAAGAAATTTGAATAATCAAATAGGACACAATCTCTGAGATTCAACTCTTGTAGTGCCGGA
>NC_081546.1:26646218-26665185 GCF_901000735.1 Corylus avellana
ACTCAAATGCTTTAGCTTATCAAGAAATCCAACAGAATGATAAATCTCAACTAAATCTACACAACCATCAAGAGTCAATTTCTCTAACATTGTAAGAGTTGAAACATCCAGAAATATTTTTAGGGATTTAGAATTAGAGAAATCCATAATCGACATGTATTTAAAACTCTGCAAAAAAAAAATAGTTTGAAGGAAATTTACGACAGAATTTAAAGGAGGAAATGTTAAAATAGAGGGAAATTATGTCACGATCCCATGGTTTCATACTTTTTGACATTTAGACTATGATTTCCAATTTGATGAATTTTAGACTTATACTTCAGGAATTTGTAAATCGAGACTTCTGTAAGTATTCTCATGAACTAGATAACAAAAATGATATGAAAAAACACTTAATACTCTAATACCAAATAATAATAATAAATAATAAGTGTGGTTGGCCATGGTTGGGTGAAAGCACCTAGCCCTAGCCATGCCATGCAACCGTGGCTGAAGCTGTGGCATCCAAGCCTCGTCGATGGCTGAGGCGTGGCGCAAAGCCCAATCAAGGTCGGGCAAGGTTTTGTCACCAGCCACAACCATCCACTTTTTCTAAAAATATATATATTATGTTAGAGGCATAAATGTATTTTAATACCGTTTTATCCTTTCGACAGAAAACACTACGTATAGTCTCGATTTACAAATTTTCAAAGCACGAATCTAAAATTCATCAAACTAGAAACAAGGCTCTCAATGTCAAAAAATAAAAATAAAAATAAATAGAGAAAGCACGAGGGGTCGTGACATAATTTCCTGAAAAACAATAATTATACCTGAATTTCCTTCCATTCCTTTATATTGCTCCCAGGCATTCTTAAAACTTTAATGTTCCTTCCACGAAAATTGGATGGGAGAGATTCTAAAGGATATTCATTCCAATCCAAAACTCTTAACTCTTCAGGGAAATAAGTAAGCCCTTCAGGAAAGTATACACCAGACTTAACCGTAAGTAGTTTAAGGCTTTTCATCTTCTCGAAGGCATCCGAAGCCAAGCACATGCAGCACATCTTCTCCAGGCAAATCTATCAATATGTCTTGAATATTGTTTGTTCCCTAATAAGGCAATGAATCAGTACACGACAACAAAATTAAAGCATAAAGTTCTTCACATTTTAGCACTTGCTAGAATTATAGCTTTTGTTTTGATATGTATAATACTTTTTAAAAAGGAAACCAACTTACATTCTATCTTTCTGTCTTTTAATGTTGCTTTCCATTTTGAGATTTTCATAATAAGTAATGTTATTTCTACTATTAAAATGTTCCAAAGTGAGTGATTACCAAATTCGGAAGGTCAAATTTTTGTCTTTTATTTAATATATATTTTCCAATTACTTTTACCCATAAAAAACCGAACATACTAAAAACTATGCCTACCTTTGAAATAGTATAAAGGACAACTGCATATGATGATTTTACTTATTCTTAATTACAATCATTTTACATATTTGATTCTTTTATATATATATATATGCGTATATGAATATAAGTGCTATATATTATACATACACGTGTATATAATTCTTCATCATTTTTTACAAAGAAAAAAGGAAGTAAAATATTTTTCTAGCATGTTTAAATGTGAATATGAAACAAATATAGAATTAAAAGAGTCTCTTGATATAACTTCTTACTACCATATCTTCCTCAAGGACACCATGAACATCTTCAGGAAACCACAACCTACTGCGTTTGCCAGGGATTGCAGGTGATTCTTGTTGAACAACTTCTCTACCCATTTCCTACAATAAGTCGTGCATCGCCAAATTGTTGTACTAGTAATGGTTATGAGAGGCTTCTCTATAAGCACTTGAATACCAACAGCTGGGTAGTGACCACAAGCTTCTAGTATTTTTAGAACATAATCTGCCGACTCTCCTTTTAAAAAGCATGCAATGTCAAGAAAAATATTATTCTCATCTTCATCCAATCCATCATAACTTATTCAAAGTATTTCTATAATATGTGCGGGAGGAATTCTTTTGTAGTTATCCAATGCATTTTTCCATTGATGTATATCTCTGCCATGTAGATATGAACCTAGCACTTCTAAAGCTAGTGGAAGGCGCCCACAATAACTAATTGCATCCTTCGTTAGTTTTAGGAAGTCATCAATAGGTTTGTCTCCTTTGAAAGCATTTCTACAAAAGAGCTCAAGAGCTTCAATTCGTTCTGGTTCAATTCCTTCATGTTATAGATTAGATCATCAACTACTCCATGATTAGTCAATACTTTCCTGTCTCTTGTCATTATGATGATTATACTTCCTACACCAAACTAATCAGCTTCAATTCTCCAGCCAAATTATCTAATTGGACCGATTGATCCACATCATCAAGAACAAGGAGTACCTTTTTAGAGCAAAGCCTTTTCTTTATCACAGTAATTCCTTCATCAACATTGTCAATCACCATAGTATCCTAGGATTTTTGAAAGAAGTGCATTTTGTAGTTTGACAAAACCGGACTCTCTCTCGCCTAGAATTTTCTCTAACATTTGCAAGAAAACAACTACCTTCAAACTGAGAAGCAATCAAGTTGTAAATGTTTTTGGCAATAGTTGTCTTACCAATTCCACCACCTCCTAAGATCCCTACCATGCGTGTATCATTCTTCCTCATACTTAAAAGTGAATTGATCTCCTTTAAACGAGACTCTATTCTAACTGGATGCTTGGCAACATGTAAGTATGTGTGATTAACGATTCTTGAGACAGTTTGAATGATGTTGTCATTAAATTTGGCTTCATTCCTACCAAATACAAAAGATTAGAAACATTTAATTATGAGCCAAACTTTTCATATGAGAAACACATAGTATAATGTACATATTATTGAGTACACATATGTGAGTGTAAAAATGTTTGAGTCTCACATTGAGAAAATGTCATAAGTGTGACTAATTAATATGCATAATTGAGCCCAAACCTATATGCTAAAACTTTTGGATTGAGTAGTATCTTAACATGCTATATATATTAAGAGATCACTAGCTAAAAAGTTATGCAATGTATCAATCTCCCTAATATATATAGACACACACATGTATGGATGTATGTCTAGTCTATAAAAATGCACAAGACTAATAAAACTTACTCATAATTCTCTAAATGACACCTGGACAAATTGGCGACTTGCGTTAGGGCTGACTTCCACCTCTGCACTTTGATGTCATCCTTGAATCTCTCTTGACGTTTAGCGAATGCTTTTTCAAAACTCTTCTCCGGATGTTGTACAACTGACGGATCCACCTTGTAAAATACTGGTAGAACAATTTGTCCATTTGTTTCTTTACACTCAAGGATCTTTAATAGTTCGTCCAAGCACCATTTGGATGATGTATAGGCTTGAGAGAATACAATGATTGAAATCTTTGACTCTTCTATAGCTTGGATAAGTGATGAAGAAATCTCCTCGCCGCTTTTAAGCTCCTCATCATCAATGAAGGTGTTGATTCCCTTTTGAAGCAAAGCCTGGTGTAGATAGGTAGTAAAATTGTGGCGAGTATCTTCACCTCTAAAAGTCAAGAATACATCATACATGCACGGACGAATGGACAAAGATGAAGAGGAGGAAGAGGCTCCTTGGAAGGCCGTGGAAGAAGTCGTCCTCTCAGTACTACCTAGTAGAGAACCAGTTAATTGATGGTCAGTAACTTCTCCCAGGTGGATTGGCTATGCATTAGTATTACTAGAATTCTTCATCGCAACAAACATGGCGCACAACATTCTGTAAAGCACAACCATGAGAAGGACGATTGTGAAGAAGGCTACCAGTCTTATCTCTTCCATCACTGTCGTATAGAGGGCCATTTGTTTTTTGTTTCCTTTGCCGATAATGAGGAAGGGTAGGAGTAGGGGCCAGCCAATCCTCTTTAAAGATAATTGGCTTGCAAAACAAGTTTAGCTTTTGAGTCAAAGAAGAAAAGTCGAAGCTATTTTGCACCATCAAAAGAGGGTAAAACGCGTTAAAAGATGGATGACAATCAATGGAGTGATGATATGGGTTACGCCGGCGTGCATCGATAGTATCGCACGCCGGTAGCGTGGCATGTGCCACGTTAGATAAAAAAAAAAAAAAAAAGCGTTTTTTATTTTTGAAAACAGCGCCAACGTCAAAGACTCAAATCCCTCCCCCCATTTCATTTTTGAACCCCTGCCTTCAAATTTCCCCCCAAATTTTTCCTCCCTCCCCGTACTGCGAGACGCTTCACCACCGCCGAAAAGCTGTACAGCTCTCTCTCTTGTTGTTTGAGCGTACCCCGATGAGAAAAAAGTGAAAGTCCAGCTTCTTCTTTCACCCACGTGATTTCAACGTGTTGAGTGTTGAGCCTTATGGGTCTGAATTTCCTTGATTTCTTCTGTGTTTCCAATTTTTGTTTGGTTTTGTGTGTGATTTCAACGTGTTGAGCGTTGTTTGGTTTTCCCACAGCTCTCTCTCTCTCTCGCTCTTCTTGTTTGAGCGTAAACATTTAAGATCAAGTACAGATCTGGATCATTCATTAAGAAATCTCTCAGATCTGGGCTTAAGAATCTTTCATCTTGTTTTTCATTTCTTATTTTGCTTTTGTCTGTTTGTCTCATTTTTTATGGTGATCTAGTTTTTTTTTATATTTTTTGAAGGTTTCGGTAGAAGATTTCAATTGACCACTAAGGTTTCAAAATGGCAAGCCATCGGGTTGCCATCATTGCTCCATTTGTAAGCCAACATGCTTTTTAATGTCGTTCATGTGTTTCTATTATTCTATTATTTTAGCATCTATTGTTTCTTTTGGTCTAACGCTTATATATTTCTTGAAAAGATTGTGCATTCTGAAATTCATGCATTCTCTACATCTTTTGGCTTCACCCCCCTTGAATTTGTTATAGTCCTTTGTTCAAATACAGTTTATATAGCAAATGTCAAACATATAGATTTTGTAAATATTTATATTTGTAGGCCAAAGATGTGTTCTGAAGATGGATCATCCGTTTGTTTGGGTAGTGAATTGTGTTGGAGCGTGCAACTAGTAGTTTTTCTTCTTTTCTTGGTAAAGCCATATTCTTTTCCATGTGTATTAGTAGTTAAATATGCCAGAATTTGTTTCATCTCCGATTAATAAGAGCCAATGAATTGGGTTGTAGCACCCAGTCCATGATTTGAATAAGCAGGATAATACCCAAATTCCCAAATAAGCAGGATAACACCCTACTAAATGAGGAGTATTTCATCATTTTTAGATTTTTGTTCTTTCGTTTGCTTTTGGTGTCTGTACTTTAGGGTGTCTTCTTTTTCAGACATGATACTATGAGGTGTTAATGATTAAATTGCAATTGCATGGCTTTTTGCCTGTAGACTCTCATTGTGTTGTAGACTAGGGAGTTTTGTTATTCAGAAATGCTACTGGGTGTAAATGCTCAAATCGTAATTGCTTGTTCCTTTTGTTTCTCTTTGTACTAAGCAATAAGAGTTGTAGTTTGGCATGAAAGTCAAAAAGTGCTTGTGATATCACACATTTGTGATATCATGTTACTAATAAAAATTCAGGGCTTTTCAATATCTTCAAGTATTTTGTTCTCTTTAATGTTGGCAATATATTTATTCTTATCAAATTGACATGAACAGCATCTAAAGATCTCTCTGTTTTATCTTGAAAAGAGGGAATGAGAAATAGAGAAAGAAAATCTTCATCTTGACTGCCACTCAAACCTTTGAGCTTCCAATTGCTTTGTCTAGCTGATAATAATTTATCAGCTAGACAAATTATTATCTACTACTGTTTAAACATATTATATTAACAAAATGTCGTTTTTTGATTGAGTTGAATTATGTTTCTTTCTTGATGTATTTAAGACCTTGAGGTAAATTAACAACATGACTCCCCAATTTCGACATAGCTTCCAGGGTGGTTATTTCTTTCTTTATCCATTGCATTGAGTGACTTTCACATTGGAAATCCTTGGTACAATCAAACATTTACTAAAAATTCTAAATCCTTGACAAGACCTGACCACTCTTTCTTCTTTCAATTTTAGGTGCCTTTCTGTTGAACAACACTTCTATTCAGAAAGTTCATGGAGATTTCTTTTGACTCCTTGAGAAGAATCCAGTTCCAACTGACTATAAAGGTTTAATATGGATGATTGCTTGTTTCTTGCAAAAGAATATAGTGGATGTGCCATGTCTTAAACATGGTAATTTTCCTCCACAAGCCTAATTGGTTTTCTCTACAATGCTCAAGCATGCAGATGTGAGTAAAGAAAGTACATGGCATGGACTTGTGAGACATTACTTGAATGGTACAAAAAGGAATACCGTGAATGCAATTCAGATGGCCTTGCATATAATCTTGAATTGCAATAAAGCTATTTGACTGAACTATGGCAGAGGCAGAACTGTCTAGCAATGGCAAGCACTAGGGATAGGGATGTTTAATTTTTATTTTGACAGCACTGCTGCTATTAGTTTAAAGGTTGGTTGTCGCTGGATTTATTGAGCTGATGGACCAGGCGCTTCACCACCCATTTGTCTTTGTAATTCCATTTTGTCAATCCAATCCAATCCATATTTTTCCATCTCTCATTACAATTTCCTGCATTTTCCTATCCCACTACAATTCATTTCATCCAAAACAAAGCAAAACAAAGGGTGCACACCAAAGTGAATAAGTACATAAAAAGAAGAAAATAAGAATTTCAAACAAAAAAAAAAAAATTGGAGTAAACGAGAAGTGAAGCATTCCCAATGTCTAAAAGGAGGCCATCAACTTTGAATGAGTTATGACAACCACAAGCAGACTCATGAGCACACACTCTCGAGGAGAAAGAGAAATGTAATAATTTGAAAAAAAAAAAAAAAATACAATTAGCTAATATATTTTGTAGCAATAAATCATCTTTATCGCTCATTCCTATAAAATGACACAATTTTGTTGTGAGAGATCGGACATATAAGAATGCTAGTCGTAGCTCTACTTGGCATATTACAATACCCACTTTCAAACCAAAAACCATTATGAGAATCCAAGTTCTTTTTTCTTTCCTCCAAATTTTCTCAGCAACCAAACGACCAAAAAATAGAATTACCATAAACAAAGACGAATAAAGAAGTTAAAGCAATGGGTATCCAAGACCAACCCAAAAGAGAAAAAAACTTGAGGAAAAGCAATGCTCTCGTCCATGCTCCACCAGCACGCTGCGCCTTCCCCATCTCCGACAGAGATGGCCCCAACTCCGACTCAGACAGGATCCTCGTCTTCCATCTCGGGTTGCTCCGTACTCTGCCAAGCCCGACCTTTCTTGGTGGGGGATTTTGGGAGGAAAATGGGTGAGTGATTTTAAGACCTATTTTGGGGTGTATTCCTCTCATGAGGGAATGGGTTACGGCCGGAGCTGATGGAAGGAAGTGGAGGTGGTCGTCGGTGGCGGTGACGGTGGGGAGAGGAGAGGACACACGGTGCCGCCCTAGTGGAGCTAAACATGCTCAAAAACCTTATGGGGTCTCCGTGGCCGGTGCTCTTGGCGGGTTCAACGCCCATGCCAGCAATTTGTAAATTGTAAGCATGTTGGCTTACAAATGGAGCAATGATGGCAACCCGGTGGCTTGCCATTTTGAAACCTTAGTGGTGAATTGAAATCTTCTACCGAAACATTTAAAAAAACTAGATCACCATAAAAAATGAGACAAACAGACAAAAGCAAAGCAAGAAATGAAAAACAAGATGAAAGATTCTTAAGCCCGGATCTGAGAGATTTCTTAATGAATGATCCAGATCTATGCTTGATCTTAAATGTTTTACGCTCAAACAAGAAGAGCGCGAGAGAGAGAGCTGTGGGAAAACCAAACAACGCTCAACACGTTGAAATCACACACAAAACCAAACAAAAATTGGAAACACAGAAGAAATCAAGGAAATTCAGACCCATAAGGCTCAACACTCAACACGTTGAAATCACATGGGTGAAAGAAGACGCTGGACTTTCACTTTTTTCTCATCTGGGTACGCTCAAACAAAAAGAGAGAGAGCTGTACAGCTTTCTGGCGGTGGTGAAGCATCTCGCAGTACGGGGAGGGAGGGAAAATTTGGGGGGAAATTTGAGGGCAGGGGTTCAAGAAAGAAATGGGGGGAGGGATTTGAGTCTTTGACGCTTGCGCTGTTTTCAAAAATAAAAAACGCTTCTCTTTTTTTTTTTTTTTTTTTTTATCTAACGTGGCATATGCCACATCACCGGCATGCGTTACTTTGCTGGCGTAACCCATATCACTACTCCAATCAATGAATCAATAAAGTAGCATGGAAAAGAAGGTTGAGGAAGCTTCATGGCAACTTCCCCCTATGCGAGCCGTGATTCAGAGCACGCGGCGTGCTCAGCACGTCAGGCAAGAAATCTTTTTTTTAATATTTTAATGCAAAAATATATATATATATATATTTTTTTTTTGTCAGCGTGCTATTTATCTTCACCCCCATGCAATGGATGATTTTTCCACCAACATCAAGGCATCAATCATCAGTGGTCTGTCCCTACTCCCATGCACGAGGAAGTCACAAAAAGACCCTTCTCAGAGCCAAGTTGACCGTCAATTCTTCCCTTAAATTTCTTTTCAATCGAAATACAAAAACACATCTTAAAAAGAATTATCAAACTGAGTAATGCTAAATGTGTTTTTGTTCTTTAAAATTGATATTATTTTTAAAATTATTATACGATTTGTGATTAATCACTATTTAACTTTAATATAATAGTGATTTAAAAGTCACATTATTTTTTTAGGGACACAAGAAGAACACAATGAAAACATTTTAACACTAATCAATGTTAAGTTCAGCTTAAGAGGAAAAAAAACAGAAAAGTCTTCAACTGTGCTACAATTACAACCTACCAAACAGTCTAAATAAAGAGATCCTCATAAACAGAAATCAAAGGTAGTGTGTATATACTATATATAAACATATATACATACATTTAGGGTTAATCAGATTCTTGCCATTTCTAAAACCCTGTCATTAAAATGGCAAAAAGGAACAAACGCTTTATATGCTTAGTGAAAGACTCCAAAGAGAGACTAATCAAGGCATTATATGAATCTCAGGCACAAAACAATTATAATAAATGAAAATGGCAAGAAATAAATTTCTAAATGAAAATGTACTTCACAATGGAACTAGATACTCGATGAGATCAAGTGATACATACACCACATCACACAAGGACAAACATAAACTCCTTTCCACATAGTCAGGATAAACATGGCTATCCATTCTAACAAACCGGCCTCCAGATATCACAGAAAATGGAGTTGTGAAATGGATTAACTAAATTTATAAAAATAAAAATGTCATAAGCTAAAGCATGTAAGCAAAGAATGACAACATGACCAACTTTAGAGCCTCAGCAGCAACTCTAATGTGGCTTCACCTGCAAGGAACAGAGGAAATTGATGAGGTTTAGCCACTGTACATCTCTGCTAGCAAACCCAAAAAAGAATTTCTCAACAATGCTTATTCTTAAACAATGGCTTATTTTGAGCCATATTTTGTATTGTAATGTACCTTCAATTCTCTTTTAGGATTACAACTTTTTTTTTGTATTTTTTTTTTTTTATACATAAACTTTAATTAGAGTTTAAGTGTGTTTTATTGTATGAGAGGAGCCGTCCTTTTGGGTAATTAAAGAGGAAAAGTGAGAGCTTGTAACCTAAAATTTTTCAACAGTTTATTGGTGAAACAAACACTCATCCTGGACTTAATTAAGCACTATTTGACGAACCACTTAAATCCTTGGTTTTTGTCCATTATTTTCCTTTATTTGCTACAACAATTTTCACCTGTTTTTGCACGATATATATATATATATATATATATATATATATATATATATATTAGATGCCATATTTATTTAGATAGGTGGACTTACTTCTCATTCATGCCCAATTAGAAGAAGCCAGCAAGAACCATATAGGTACCAAATGCCACCAATAAATAAGGAAACAATGAAAGATCTAAGCATTCAAAGCCAGGAAAGAACACATAGCTAGCTAGGTAGCGCAAAACCATATAGAAGACTGGTTTTTTTCTCTACACAAACTTGTCATAGTCAAATCTACAGAATATGACCCCCGTTTGTCAATTGCACCAAAAATTCAAAAAATAGCATGATCTGCTTCCAAACCAGGAAGAGTTGATCCATAATTAAGTGGGCGGGCAAATCGACAAGCAAATTCTAGAGCTGGGGTCCTTCGGGGAAAAAGAAAAAAAATGTAAAACGAACCTTCAAATTTGTGCATGATTGGAGAAAGCAATGCTGGCGATGTAACCTGTGTATTAGCCAAAGATGTCTTTTGGATTCCAAGCTTCCACATCATCGTCATGGGGTCCCTTTTTAAGTTGAATTCCATCTATTAAATCAATCGCCTTTTCTCTTTACAAGATGTACCAAATGGAATCCACAACTTTTGAAGTGCACTGGCTTTGGAACTCTAAATGTAACTCGCACACGATCAACACTTGGAAGCTTAAAATAATATTGTGGAACATCGAAACGCAGCCATACATAACTTGATTCCGGTATCCAATGACCTGCAATCTCGTCAACGATTTTACTACCGCTAGCAGTGATGATAATGTTACATGAAAATAAACGATCTGTTTCTACATCGTCTATTCCAACAAGAGCAGAGAAAGCAATTATTTTGAACTCCCCAAACATATCTGCAGCCTCATCAATATCTATTCGACATTTATTACTATTTGAAACCATTTTCTGATAGTTGAACCAATCTGGAATCTTATTTCCCGAAACCAAACACTGAAAGTAACGATGCTTATCATAAAGTCTCTGTTACACAAATATGACAAATTTTCAGTGATACAACCTACAAATCAAGGCACACAGACTTGTATATGAGAGAGAATATCTTAATCCATCAAGGAAAGAAGTTACGTACCCATAATGGACGAGCTATTGCCACAGTTTGCACATTCTTTTTTTTTTTTTTTTTTTTGACACAGTTTGCACATTCTGATAGGCTGAAGAAGGAGCACCACTGCCCACAGGGCCTCGTGCCAAATAAGTTGTTTCATCCCATACAAGTTCAAGCTCCGGTAACCACCATGTATTCATTAATTGAGATGTTTGTGGTTCTTCGAAAAATGTTTCCAATGACATGCACCCCTCTGCAAACACGTGTTTTATATTTGGTGGAAGTCCTAGAATTTTTCGAAGTTGCTTGTAATTAATCAAGTAAAGACTTGACAAGCAATCAAATCTTTCGATGCATGCAGGAATGGTAACAATAGCACTCCCCGATAGCTTTAAGATTGACAATGTGCTGGAGCAATTAAATATACTCAAGAAACTTGATTCTAATAGGACACAATCCCTTAGATACAACTCTCCCAGTCCTGGAAATACTATCGAGGGCAAGGACTGTCTGATCTCCCCCATTTTATCTAGAAACTTAACAAGTTTTGAACAATCACAGAGATTAAGTTTATTTAAATGTTGCAACTGAGAAATGCTACTTGGAAGATGCACAAGGTTTTTGTTACCTTGTAGATATAACTCTTGAAGCCCAATGAGGTACGCAATAGATGAAGGCAATTCTTTTATACCGGTGTTTGTAAAGAAGACGCATTCTAAACACTCTATCTGACACTCAATTTCTGGAAAGTAATTAAGCCTTGAGCAATTTATAACACCAAGATATTTTAAAGATCTCAACTTGAGGCTTCTCGGAAAACGACAAAGGTTATAGCATCCCCTAAGACTCAAATTTACTAGCTTATCAAGAAATCCAACTGAATGGTGAATCTCCACTAAATTTGTACAATCATCAAGCAACAAATCCTCTAAATTTGGAATCCCTGAAACATCCGAGAATATTTTTAGGAATTCACAACCAGAGAAATTCATAATCTTCATGCTTTGAAAATTCTGTAGGAAAAAAAAAAAAAAAAAATTAGTTTGAAGGAAATTTACGACAAAATTTAAAGGAAGAAATTTTAAAATCAAGGGAAAATATGTCAAGACCCGTCTGTCATGCTTTCACACTTTTTGACATTGAAACCCCAATTTCTAGTTTGATGAATTTTTTACTTGTGCTTCAAGTATTTGTAAATCAAGAACTTTGTAAGTGTTTTCATCAAATAGATAACAAAAATTATATGAAAAATACACTTATTCCTCTCATACCAAAAACAAAAGGTGTGGCTGGCCGTGGTTGGGTGAAACCACCTAGCCCTGGTCGTGGCATTTGGTGAAGGTTGGGGCCGTGTGGCACAAAGCCCAGCGATGGCTGCGTAGGTGCTATCACCCAGCTGCTTTATTTTAAAAACAAAATAATAATGTAAGCATAAATGTATTTTAATACCATTTATGTTATTTATTTTACGAAAAACACTAACTGCGGTCTTGATTTACAAATTTCCGAAGCACAATTCTAAAATTTATCAAATTAGAAACTTGGGTCTCAATGTCAAAAAAATTAAAAAATTAAAAAAATTAAAAATTAAAAAAAGAAAGAAAAGAAAAGGCGGAAGTATGAGGGTGTCATGACATAATTTTCCTAAAACCAATAATTGTACCTTGATTTCCTTCAATTCCTTGAGAAGGCTATGAGGCATTCTTAAAACAATGAGGTTCACTCCACGAAAATTAGACGGCAAAGATTCTAAAGGACAATTAGGCCAATCAATCACTGTTAACGTATTAGGAAGAAAATTCGGCCTCGTAGAAAAACGTGCATTAGGGGTAACCATAAGCAATCTTAAGCTTCTCATTTTCTCGAAGGCCTTGGAACTCAAGTCCACCATGTCTTCTCCTTCAGGCAAATCTACCAATATGCTTTGAATTTTGTTTGTTCCCTAGTAAGACAATGAATCAGTACAAGCTGGCAAAATTAAAGTATAAAGTTCTCCATGTTTTTAGTACTTGCTAGAATTATAGCTTATATATACTGTAAAAAGGACACAACATTACATTCCACCTATCTCTCTTTTAATGTTGCTTTTCATTATGATATTTTCAAAATAAGTAATTTTATTTTTGGTATAAAGATGTTCCAAAGTTGAGTGATCACAATGTTCGAAAGGTCAATATTTTGTACATCATTTTTTTTTTTTTTTTCATATTTACCAATTACTCTTACCTATTAGAAAAACAAAACACTAAAAAACTATTGCCTACCTTTGAAATAGAACGAAGGACGACTGCGTATGATGAATTTTATTTATTCTTATTTACAATCATTTTATTTGTTTGATTCTTTTTAATATATGCGTGTGTATAAATCTTCATCCTTTTTTCACAAAAAGAAAAAAGTGAAATATTTTTCTAGTATGTTTACTTGTGAAAAAGAAACAAATATAAAATTAAAAGAGTGATCACTTGATGTAACTTCTTACCCTATCATCCTCAAGGACTTCTCGAACATCTTTATGAAACCATAATCTACTACGTTGAAAGGGGTCGTCACGTGATTCTTGCTGAACAACTTCTCTACCCATGTCCCGCAATAAGTTGTGCATTCCAAAAACTTCCCATGAATGGTTATGAGAGACCTCTCTATAAGTACATCAATACCATCAATTGAGGAGTAATCAGAACTATCTAGCATTTTAATATCATCTGCACTCCACCTTCTTATGAAAAAACATGCAATGTCAAGAAAAATTTTCTTTTCATTTTCCTCCAATCCATCATAACTTATTCTAAGTTTTTCCATAATTTCTTTTGGAGGAATGCTTTTGTCCTTTGTCAAAGCACTTTTCCATTTACGCATATCTTTACCATGCAAATATGAACCTAGCACTTCTAAAGCTAGTGGAAGGCCCCCAACATAACTTATTGCATCTTCCACTAGTTTCAGAAAACCATCAATAGGTTTGTCTCCTTTGAAAGCATTCCAACAAAAGAGCTCGAGAGCTTCTTTCCGGTCCAATTCCTTCACCTCATATATTAGATCATCAACTACTCCATGCGAAGCCAATACTTTGCTGTCTCTTGTTGTTATGATGATCCTACTTCCTAAACCAAACCAATCAACTTCTCCAGCCAATTTATCTAATTGGGCCCGTTTACTACCCACATCATCAAGAATAAGGAGTATCCTTTTAGAACAAAGTCTTTCCTTTATCTTGATAATTCCTTCGCCATCACTGTAAACCACCACCTTAGGTCCTAGGATTTTCAAAAGAAGTGTATTTTGTAGTTCGACCAAAGGAGTTTCTCCAACATTTGAAAGAAAACAACTACCTTCAAACTGAGAGGAAATTGAGTTGAAGATATCTTTGGCAATAGTTGTCTTACCAATTCCGCCGGCTCCTAAGATTCCTACCATGCGTACATCCTTCTTCTCATGAATACTTAAAAGTGAAATGATCTTCTGTGCACGAGACTTTATTCCAACTGGATGCTTGGCAACATGCAAGTATGTGTGATTCACGATTCCTGAGACCTGATGAACGAGTTCTTCAATAAATTTAGCTTCATTCCTATCAAATAAAAATATTAGAAACATTTAATTAGTTGAACTTTTCATATAAAAATAAAAAATAAAAAAATACAATGAATGCACAAGATTGATAAAAAATACATGTAATTCTCTAAATGCCACCCCGACAAATTGGCCACTTGTGTTAGGACTGCCTTCCATTTCGCCACTTTCTCATCATCATTAAACCTTTCTGCATGTTTAGCCAATGCTTCTCCATAATTGTTCTTGTGATGCCGTATATCTGATGGGTCCACCTTGTAAAATACTGGTAGAACCGTTTGCCCCTCTATTTCAACGATCTTCATTAGCTCGTCCAAACACCATTTAGATGATGCATAGTTTTGAGAAAATACAACGATTGAAATTCTTGACTCCTCAATGGCTTTGAGAAGTGCTTGAGAAATCTCCTCTCCCCTTTTAAGCTCATCATCATCTATGAAGGTCTTGATTCCCTTTTGATCCAAAGCTTTGTGTAGATGGGCAGTAAAATTGAGACGAGTATCTTCGCCTCTAAAACTCAGGAACACATCATATCTCCACCGACTAGTGGAAGAAGAAGAGGAAGCGACTCCTTGGGAAGCCATGGAAGAAGGCTTCCTCTGTGTATGCAAGACTACCACCTAGTAGCTATAGATAGTTGCCATGCAGTTGCAAAACCAGTTTAACTCCGGAGTTAAACAGGATTAAAGTCAATGCTGCTTTGCATCATCAAAAGAAGATAAAACGCGTTAAAGAAGGATGGCAATCAATAAAGTAGCGTGGGAAAAGAAAGGTTAAGGAAGCTTCATGGCAACTTCTCTAAAGGAGTCAAATGTGAATGCTCCTAAAATAAAAAACTAAATTTGAGAAGTAAAATTTACTTGTCAAATTTAAAAGGAATCAAACATTATACTTTTTATACATTTTTTTAAATTTTAGTTAAATATATATTATTTTTATTAGTTCTAAACCAAATAAATTTTAAAAATTATTTAATTTAAACTTTATAAATTTTGAAATGCATGGAGCATGTATGACAATAATTAAATATAAAATAAAGATAAAAGCTAATTAAATTAGTTTTTTTTTAAAAAAAAAAAAATTGTTAATTTTTAAAGAAAAAATTAAATATAAAGAGTCCATTCTATATACCATCCAAAATAAAAAATAAAAAACCGCGTTGGCGCGTCCCTACTCCCACGAGGAAATAACATTACAAAATAAATAAGTTTCACTTTTGAGCTCTTTACATTTAAAAAGCATAAAATTAAATTTAACATTGAGTTAAGAGTTTGTATATATGACTTTTTTTTTGAATTTTGTTAATAAATTTTTTATAGAAAAGTCAAATGTGAATGCTCCTAAAATAAAAAACTAAATTTGAGAAGTAAAATTTACTTTGTCAAATTTAGAGATATATTTTTAAAAGGAATCAAACATTATACTTTTTATACATTTTTTTTTTTATTTTAGTTAAATATATATTATTTTTATTAGTTCTAAACCAAATAAATTTTAAAAATTATTTAATTTAAACTTTATAAATTTTGAAATGCATGGAGCATGTATGACAATAATTAAATATAAAATAAAGATAAAAGCTAATTAAATTAGTTTTTTTTTATAAAAAAAAAAATTGCTAATTTTTAAAGAAAAAATTAAATATAAAGAGTCCATTCTATATACCATCCAAAATAAAAAATAAAAAACCGCGTTGGCGCGTCCCTACTCCCACGAGGAAGTTTTTGTCCAACCCACCCTTCTTTCATGCTCAAAACCTTCAGTTTTGAGGTACGTTGTTGAATTTTAGTTCTCCATGAAATTCACGTTGGACATTTGGACTTTCTCGGAAACCACTGTTTGTTTGGTAACCTTTTTATCCTTTCCCTTTTCATTTTCTTAACTTTTCTTAAAAAAGTAATTTCAAAATATATATATTTTTTTATTTGTTATATTACATCAATAAATTTTTATTATTACTATTCAAATAAAAAAAAATCAACTATAAAACAAAATTTTTATACTTTTACCTAAAAAAATTCAAAACTTTTTTCTGTTTTATATAACATTAATCATTTTTTTTAAGGTATTTTTTGTGTTTTAATATGACATAAACGTGAAAAATATTTGAAATTTTTTTTTTTTTTGAGTGTTTTGTCTTTAAATTTATATTTTGATATTTTGATTTTTGATTTTTGATTTTTTTTTTTTTTTTTTAAGAAAGAAAAAAGAAAGTTGGAGCAGGTTAGCTGTAGCGTGGCATGGTGTATATATATATATATATATGAAATTTAGGCCACCGCCTTTGGCCCCTATTTTGTAAACGCTCCATTAAAAGAAAAAAAAAAGCAAGAGAATGTGAAAAGGACTTCAAAAATAGTTAGAGGACGTGAGAAATTACATATGATGATTAATTAACTATTATGTGAAATAACATGATTTTTATTTGCTAAAAGTATTGAGTACAACTAGTATGATTAAATAGTACCGGAAGCAATGGCAGCTTAGAAGACGGTAGAATTTTTCTGAGACATGGGGCTTCAACAAGTAATTATAGAGGGCGATGTGTCGAAAATTGTGCATGCTTTGCCATATGAGAGCTCCTGTTAGAGTTGGTATGGTCAATTGATTGACGAAACTCGAACCTCATTAAATGGTCTTCAATCATGGAAGCATATGAAACAGCCCATTTCTTAAAAACAATTCTTCACCAATCTCTTGACCAAGTGTGAATAAAGAATAATTATATTTTTATCGAAAGTATTATACTTGTTGAACAAGTTGATTCTCTTTGATTTATGAAAACTTGAAGTTTCCTCTAAAAAAACATTAATTTTTTTTTTTTTCCTTTTCCACATCCGAATTATAATCTCTTTGAGTTATATTATAATTTGTGAACACGAATAGTGGTATAACTTTAACTAAATATTTCTCAACCCAACAAACACAAAACTTCATCAACAAACAAACACCTATTAAAAATCCACGGCCACCGAAAGTCAATGCAAAGACAACCCAGCAAGTGATTGTCTAATGAGCAAATCCATGGCCACCGAAACTCAAAGACATGTACAGCCAGACAACTAAATAGAGATTTCCTAAACAGAGGCATTCATGGATCAGATCAACAAAATCAGCCACAAAATCAACTACATAGCAAGAACCCACTCAAAGCGACGAGATCTTAAATCAACTCAGATTATTTCCAACTCAAATGAACAAAAGAACAATAAAAATATAGAAACAAAAGAATACCAGTTGAAAAAAATTTAAAATCTTTGCCAAAATTAATTGAATCCGTGGATTCTATATATGCAGAGAGAGAGAGAGAGAGAGAGAGAGGGTACCGAAGCAAGCGATCTGAGAATCCGTTGGCTGGAGGTCCGAGGTCAGCAGCGACGGAGCTGGAAGCGGTTCTATGAGGAGCTTGACGGAGGCGATTGGCTGATCGATTACGGTGAAGAATTCTTGGGGTGGCTCACGTTTTAGAGAGCGAGAGAGAAACGAAATCTCAAAGAATGATTTCTGTGAATTGTATTGTATTGTATTTACTAGCCAATTAAGATTTTAAAATGCCATAACCTCAATGCATAGTGCATAGGATACCCTTTTAACGAATTTTAAAACGATATCCCATGCAGTATGCATGGAGGTTATAGCATTAGGAGCTACTTAATTTAAAAAAAAAAATTAAAAGTAGTCATCGAGAAAGGGTGACAACCGACAAACTTCCTCCACACCAGACAAAAATCAAATAGAAAAACTATGTGGGCGTGGAAAAGAAGCTTTGGAAGCTTCATGGCAACTTCTCTAAAGGCTATCCTAAGCATTGAGATTATAGCATTAGGACTAGGAGCTATTTAATTTCATTCAAAAGTTTGTCCAAAGAGTTAATTATCATAGTCAAGCCCCCAAATTAAGAAATGTTTGGCTTTGGCCGCCTGACATTATACGCAAAAAATGAACTTTCCAAAGCAACATATTTGCTTTTTTTTTTTTTCTTTTTTTTTTTTTTTTGAAATGAAGCACCATATTTGCCTTGTATTCGAGTTCAAGTTCAAGTTGAAAAAGATTGCGCTTAATTTGGTTCATATCTCTAGACTCTCATCAATCTTTTGTTCAGAATTAAACAAATAAAAAAAATCTATCTTTTGTTCAAATTAAATAACAATTTCAGAAGTTAAAATGCTTAGTTAGGTAATCCGAAGGGAGGAGGACTGATTGATCAAGACATTATACAGATGTCAAGCACAAAACAATTATATACACACAATGAAAATGGCGGCAAGAAATATATTTCTAGATTAAAATGTACTTGACTGTTGAACTATAGATATTATAAATGTAACGGCCCACTCCAAGTAATAGCCAAAAATCATTTTTATCTATTTTAGCTATTATTTTTTTTTTAAAAAAAAAAAAAATTACTTCAATATAGTGATTTCCGTTTTATGTGGTGTGATCTGATCTCCA
>NC_081546.1:26665285-26666819 GCF_901000735.1 Corylus avellana
CGGCGCTCTTTCTAACATAACCCAGAAAAAAAAGTATTAGGTGAGACTAGTGAGCCATCAAGTTTAAATACAAGATTATTAATCTATTATCAAGTTTGAATTATTAAATTAAGGCCTAAGGGGTACCTAGTAGGATAGGCGTTCCATCAGTTTGACGTGGCCACGTTAAATTTGATTTTTTTTAAAAAAATTTTTTTTATAAGAAAAAAATTATTAAATGAGGCTAGTGAGCCATTGAATTTGAATATAAGATTATTAATCTGTTAACAAGTTTGAATTACTAAATTAAGGGGTGGTAGCCTGGTAGGATAGGAGTTCCATCAGATTTGACGTAGCCACATTACTTTTTTTTTTTTTTTTTTTTTGTTTAATAAGAAAAAAGAAAGTATTAGGTGAGCGATGGATTTGAATACAAGATTATTAATCTATTATCAACTTTGAATTATTAAATTAAGGGGTAGTACTTAGTAGGATAGGGGGTTCCATCACGTGACCTTATATTTGGGACATTGTAATCTAAATGGAAATCACAGCTAAGCGTACATGCACTTAATGGAGATGGATCGGGATTCTCAGTAATAATTGAGGAATTGCTCATAAAAAAATGGTTGAAATTATGGCCATTGAATCTCATTTAAAGGTTTAAACGCGACCCCATATATATGTATTTTAAATTTAAATAATATTTTATTATTTTTTAATTAGTGAGACACGTAGCAGCGTATAGACCATTGGATGAGATTCAATGACCATGATTTCAGCCATTTCTGATAGGCAATTTCCTAGCTATTACTGGGGATCCCGATCCAATGGAAATCAAGAGTAATGCGAGTCAACACTCTTGATTAGTTTTATTATTATTATTATTATTATTATTTTGTGAGTAAAGTGCTTAGTTAAAGAATATGAATTTAAGAAAGCATGAAACTTGTTGATTCTTTAAACAACATTTTAACCTTTGCAGTACCTTCAACTCTCTTTCCCATATTTGCTGCTTATGAATTGTTTGATTAACCAAATATTTTTTTTTTAAAAAAAAAGGCTGAACCACAAATAATTTTCTCAACAATGCTTATTCTTCAAGAGTGGCTTATTTTGAGCCCTATTATGTGTTGTAATGTACATCCATGATTTTATATTACTTCATAACAAAAAGAGATCGAATCTTAGCAAAATGTTACCGTGAACTTCGATGAAGCTCTTATGTTAGAAGACCTCTCTCTGCCTCTGTAGTTGTTGCTTCATTTCAACAAAAAAATATGTAAAGAAAGACAAAAAGAAGCAAATAAAGCAATATTCAATTCAAGACCGGCTTTGGATCTCTCCCTCCTTTTTCATTGAACCCAAATTCACTTTGTAACAAATATAAATAAATAAATAAATAAAATTACTCCTTGATTACAGAATTGAAGTCTAAACAGGTAGAGATCAATGGTAAGCCGGAGAAGGATACTCTCCATTTCATTTGAAATGGAGGGATTCATTTAGTTGTTTTAAAAAGGTATTTTTGTTCAAATAAAAAACAAGGAGTTCA
>NC_081546.1:26666919-26693554 GCF_901000735.1 Corylus avellana
TTTTAGTTTTAGGTTGTTTCTAGAAGTTTTAGTATTTTTTGTTTTTATTTTACTAAGGGTAGTTTTATCATTGGGAGGAATATTGACCATTTTTGGTAGTTTGTGGGATATTGTCATAATTGAAAATTTGGAAGGACATTATCAATTATGTGATAGTTTGAAGGAGGTATGTGAACTTTTTCCCTTTTTTAATGTGAAACTCAATCTATTTTAACTCAAACGTATATACAGAATAGGAAAAAATAAATAAAAAAAAAACTCTCGTATATACTAAATAATTTCTGGGTCCTATTGCCGCCCTAACATATTCCTCCAAAACCATTCTCGTTGAAAAGTTTTGCAAGGTGGTCATAGGCTCATAGCCTCAAGACATGAGAACCACAAAGTTATGCAATATATGTCTAACACAAACGAAACTTCTAACGCATCCGATTGTGTGTATTTTTATGCTACTTGTAATTGATTTAATGTAATGTAATGATAACAAAGAAGGGAGTGTCTATATTCTATAATTTATATGGAGGTGAGGGAAGGGGAAATATTATATGAACACCAAACTGCGTGGAAAGAGAGAATTCTATTCTATTTACCCCCAAAAGCCAGCTCTATTTTTCTTTGCATTTTGTTTGTTATGACTTATGAGAGATGTCTCCCGCTGCTAGCGAAAAGGCAACAAGGTAATAGATACAGATAGCCATTGGTGTTTTTCACATATTTTTATTTTTATTTGTCTATTTGTTTATTTGCTTCAATAAATACATCAAAATCCTTTGTTCTTTTATTATTATTATTATTTTTAAAATTAATATAATAGTAACTTGCAATTGTAATATCAGACTGAGCAGCCAAGAGTTGATGACAACATTGGAAAATGTACTAAAAAATTATATTTTCTGGTTTAAACAACTGTTCCACAACGCTTAAACCAATTTTAACTGGAATACAAGGCGAATATGATGCTTTGGAAAGTTCATTTTTGCGTATAATAATGTCAGGCCAAAGCCAAACATTTCTTAATTTGGGGGATTGACTAAATGATTACTCTTCTTTGGATTATTATTATTTATTTTTTTTTTTAAATAGGAAATCTCTCTGGACAAACTTTTGAATGAAATTATCAAAGGAATATGATACATGGAACAAAAGAAGCATTTCTCATTGCCATTGTGATTATATTTTCTTACATCACAAGTGTAAAGCTCTTAAAAACATAGGTAAAAACTATGTGATTACAAAGTCATAAATACATAAAAAAATCTAACAATTAAATCGTATCCAAGACCTACAATCTCACACATGTACAAACTTCATTTATGGCATAGATATGCTCCTCACATACTAGATTTAAGACATGTGTACAACAAATTTTTATTTAATCGGCCGTGAGAGATAAGTCCTTACACCGAAAATTATATATCCTCAACTCAGAAGCCAAAACAACACAAACAAACAAAAAATAAAAAAACCGCAAACAACAGCAACTAGCAAACTTATTTATGGCAATTTGTCTTTCACAATGTTTAGAAAGCATAAAAGAAGACTAGATGGTATATATTCATGGTCAACTTGTGCAAGCAAACTTCAATGTTTAGCAAGGGCTGTACAATTAAAACATCAAAGAAGACTTGATGATCAACTTTATCAATGCTTAGAGCATGTAAAATTGAATGAAATGTTGAAACTTGTATTTTTCTTTTTTCCGTTTCAGTGTTCTATGTTGATGTGTCATTTTTTTTATTAAATAGAAGAAAAAAAAAAGACATAATTTATACCAAATTCATAAAGAATCATTTCTCAAACTACAATGTTTAAACGAATTCCATGAAGCTTTTACTGATTGTCCATTTTAGTCCGTGGCCCAATATAAGAAGAACGTACAAAAAATTAAAGAGGAACAATATGTAATTACTTTTAACTAGAGGAGGGTGATGATTAATATCATTGCGTGGGATACCTTAGGGAAGTTTCAACGAAGCTTCTTAAACCTTCTTTCCATGCCACTTTAACTTTTCTATCAAAAGACAAATATAAAAGCACTATCAACTTTGCCATTTCTAAAATCCTGTCATAAAATTAAATGGCAAATATTACAAATTAGATAGTTCAATAGAGGGGAAAAGGAACTCACGAAAGACAATTAAATAAAAATGTCAGAAGAAAGGATACATATCTAAGCTTGGCTATCACAATTAACCTTATAAAATTGATTTATACTTTGTGAATTAACATAGAGAATGGACAAATTTAAATAATATTACTTCACAAGAACACACTTACAGTCTCTGAAGAAAAATGGCTTATCCCACTATCGTTCAACTTGTTCTTGAACACAAATTAACAATCTTCCCCTCTAAAGTTCTTGAAAAATGGCTTATGCCACTTGGCAATAAAATTTCTGCTAGTATCTTTGCCTCTAAAGCTCAAGAATACATCGTAAGTTCATTGATTGGTGGATAAAGTAGACGACGAGGATCGTCGGAGGGCCAGGGAAGAAGTCATCATCTCTGCTAATACCAACTAAAGATAATAATTGGGTTGCAGAACCAGTTTAGCTCTTTACTCTTGAGTTGAGAAAAGTCGATGCATCATCAATAGAAGAGAACGAGTTGGCTTCAACTACAAGAAACAGTGGACATTGATGAAGTTTAGCCACTGTACATCTCTGTTAGCAAAATCAGAAAGGATTTCTCAACAATGCTTATTATTCTTCAACAGTGGCTTATTTTGAGCTCGAATCTTAGCAAAATGTTACCATGAACTTCGATCAAGCTCTTATGTTAGAACACCTCTCTCTGCCTCAGTAGTTGTTCCTTCATTTCAACAAAGAAAAATGTAAAGAAAGACAAAAGAAGCAAATAAAGCAATATGAAATTCAAGACCGGCTTTGGATCTCTCCCTCCCTTTTGGTTGAATCCAAATTCACTTTGTAACAAATATAAATAAATAAATAAATTCACTGCTTGATTACAGAATTGAAGTCTAAACTGGTATGCCCAATTGAAACACTTACATTATTATAACCAAAGCTAGCGGCTCTGTCCCATATATTTGACTGCCTTGCACAAACTTGGTCCCAATCAAATCTGCTGAATATGTCACGCACATTTTTCAATTGCATCAAAAATCCAAAAAATAGCATCATCCGTTCCAAACCAGGAAGATTTGATCCATAATTAAGTAAACAAATCAAGAAGCAAATGCTAGAGCTGGTCTTATTACATAACCGGTAATTAACAAGATATTCTCTCTTCTCCTCAATTCATGATACAAAGCCATGGCAAAATTGTCATCTAACATCCGTGTGATATTCAACATCTCTTCCCTTCCTCTCCACCATCAACAGTGAGTAATCAGTAATCATTAATCAACAAACCTAAAAAGTAATAATCAGGAGTTGATTTATTGATTTTTTTTTTTTTTTTTTTTTTTTGCACCATAAAATAAATTATATTAAGTTCAGCTTAGGAGGAAAAAGAAAAAAGAAAAAAGAAAAATCTTCAACTACAAACAGTCTGTACTACCACTGTATATCTCTGTTAGCAAACCCCCATAAAGAATTTCTATGTACATCTCTGTCATAAGCTAAAGAATTTCAGTGTACATCTCTTTAGCCACCAATAAATAAGGAAAGAATGAAAGATCTAAGCGTTCAAAGCCAGGAAAGAACACATAGGTAGCACAGAAATGGAAAGAATATATATATATATATATATATATATATATATATATATATATATATATATTGTTTGGTCAGTTTTCCGAATGAGGACGCGGAAAATCAAAGAGAAAAGATCAAAGTTGCCGGCGTTGTCCGGCCGGCGATAGCTCCGATGCCTAAATTAGTCACAGTGTTTAAGAAGAAAATAACCTTGAAGATTATGGAGGAGATAAAAGATATGCAAGATATTCAATTTTGGAGGGAAAAAAGAAGTTACCGAAATAGAGAAAATTATTTTGGAGGGAAAAAATAACCTTGAAGATTATGGAGGAGATAAAGGATATGCAAGATATTCAATTTTGGAGGGAAAAAAGAAGTTACCGAAATAGTGAGAGGGGACCCCTTTTATAGGCATCGGATCGTACCTGTTCATCCAACATTGTGGACTTTACCGAGGGTCCACGTGTCAACAATATATTGAGGAACAGTAAATAGGACATTTATGCAGATATATCTAATACCCCGAGAGTGCTTCCCGAGATTTTGTATTCATGGAAAGCTTGGCCTACCGAGCTTTCTAACCGAGCGTTATTACTGGGCTCTAGTGGGCCTAAAATAACCGAGTGTAAATATGGTGAACAGTAAAGAGGACCGAGCCTTAGGAATGGGCTGACAAATCGCTCTACCGAGCCCAACTCAGCTGATCCATGACCCAACATATATATATATATTTTGAAGTGGAGGATTATTTCAAATATATATGTTCTTCACTTCTTCATATACTGCTCAACACTTTGAAAATAAAATTAGGGGTTGGAGAAATATCCACTCATCTCTAATAAATCCAAAATCATGTAAAACGAACCTTCAAATTTGTGCACAATTGGGGAAAGCGAAGCTGAGGAAAACAGAGAAAACAGCGATGGAGAAAACGAAGGGGTCTTTTGATGTACTTACGATTGATCACCAGGTGGCGTATCCTCTACATTTGAAAATCTAATGTGCAAGGTGGAAGCATGCCTCTTTCATTCCAAGTTTCCATCACCATCATCACGGGGTCTCCTTTTCCGTTGAATTCCATCTATTAAATCAATCGCATTCTCGTCACACATGCGTACCAGATGGAATCCGCAACTTTTCAAGCGCACTTGCTCTGTAACTTCAAATTTAACTCGCACATGATAAACACTTCCAAGCTTAAAAGAATATTTTGGAACACGGAAATGCAGCCATACAGCCGATCTAAACATCGGTGCAGAGTGACGATAGATTTCTACACCACGAGTGATGATGTAAACACTAATTTCATGTAAAACATCATCATCTTCTTCTACATCCTCTACTCCAACAACAGCTGAGTAAGCAATTATTGTGAACTCCCCAAACATATCTGCAGCCTCATCAATATCTATTTCACATGAATTACTATTTGAAGCCTTTTTATAATAGTTGAACCAATCTGGAATCTTATTTCCCAAAGCTAAACAGTTGAAGTAACGATGCCGAAGAGGTCCCTGTTACACGAATATGACAAATTTTCAATGATACAACCTACAAATCAAGCCACACAGACTTGTATACGAGAGAGAGAGAGAGAGAGAGAGAGAGCATATATCAATCCATCAAGGAAAGAAGTTACCCTCAATGGCTGAGCTATTGCCACAGTTTGCACATTCTGATAGGTTGTAGAAGAACCACCACTGCCCACTGGGCCTCGTGCCGAACAAGTTGTTTCATACCATACAAACTCTGGTAACCACCATGTATTAAATAATTCAGATGTTTGTGCTTCTCCGAAAAATGTTTCCAACGACATGCACCCCTCTGCACACAAGTATTTTATATTTGGTGGAAGTCTTAGAATTTTTCGAAGTTGATTGCAATTATCCACGTTAAGTCTCCACAAGCAAACAAATCTTTCGATGCATGCAGGGATGGTAACAATAGCATTCCCTGATAGATTTAAGTATCTCAATGTGGAGGAGCAATTAAATACCCTAAATAAATTTGATTCTAATACCACACAATTGGGTAGAGACAACTCTTTTAGTGCCCGAAATACTATCGAGGAAAAATCATAATTAGAAACACTTGAATTTGTAGGAGGTGGCAATGGGAGTAAGTCTGGACCTAATGCAATTTCTGATTCCTTCATAGATACATTAAAGGGCATGGATTGTCTGATATCCCCTATCTTCTTTGGAAACTTAACAAGTTTTGAACAACCACCAAGAAAAATATACTCTATTCGTTGCAACTGATAAATGCTACTTGGAAGACGCATCAGGTTTATGTTACCTTTTAGTTGTAAATATGTAAGTCCAATCAGGTACGTAATAGATAAAGGCAATTCTTTTATACCAGTGTTTATAACGGAGACGTGTTCTAAACACTCCGTCTGACACTCAATTTCAGGAAAGTAGTTAAGCCTTGAGCAACCTTCAATGAAAATATATTTTAAAGATCTTAACTTGAGGCTTCTCGGAAAACTGCTAAGGTTATAGCATTCACCAAGATTCAAAGAAACTAGCTTATCAAGCAATCCAACAGAATGATGAATTTCAACTAAATTTGTACAATACCATAAAGCCTCAAATCCACTAAATTTGGAATCCTTGAGACATCCGGGAATATTTTTAGGAATTCACAATAAGAGAAATCCATAATTGTCATGCTTTGAAAATTCTGTAGAAAAAAAAAAAAAAAAAAAAAAAAAAAATTAGTTTGAAGGAAATTTACAAACAGAATTTAAAGTAAGAAATTTTAAAATCAAAGGAAGTTATGTCAAGACACCGTCATGCTTTCACACTTTTTGACATTGAAACCCCTATTTCAAGTTTGATAAATTTTTTACTTTCAAGTATTTGTAAATCAAGAACTTTGTAAGTGTTTTCACCAAATAGATAACAAAAAATATATGAAAATACACTTATTCCTTTCATACGAAAAAAAAAAAATACAAAGAAAAAAAAGAAGAAGTGCGGTTGGCCGTGGTTGGGAGAAAGCACCTAGTCTTGCCCATGGCATGCGACCATGGCTGAGGCTTTGGCATCCAGCCCTAGTTGTGGCATGTGGCGATGGTTGGGTCCTGGCACAAAGCCCAGCCCTGGCTGGATATATAGGGTGCTGTCACCCGGCCACAACCAACCACTTTTTTTTTTTTTTTTTTAATTGTGTTAGAAGCGTAAATGTATTTTAATACCATTTATGTTATCTATTTTACGAAAAAAAAAAAAATACAAAGAAAAAAAAGAAGAAGTGCGGTTGGCCGTGGTTGGGAGAAAGCACCTAGTCTTGGCCATGGCATGCGACCATGGCTGAGGCTTTGGCATCAAGCCCTAGTTGTGGCATGTGGCGATGGTTGGGTCCTGGCACAAAGCCCAGCCCTGGCTGGATATATAGGGTGCTGTCACTCGGCCACAACCAACCTTTTTTTAATTGTGTTAGAAGCGTAAATGTATTTTAATACCATTTATGTTATCTATTTTACGAAAAAAAAAAAAAAAAAAAAACTAACTATGGTTTTGATTAACAAATTTTGGAAGCACAAATCTAAAATTCATCGAATTAAAAAGTAGGGTCTCAATGTTATTAATAAAAAATTAAAAAAAATTAAAAAAAATAAATAAATAAAAAGTGAAAGCACTAGTGGTCATGAAATAATTTACTAAAAGCAATAATTGTACCTCAATTCCCTCCAATCCCTTGAGGTGACTCCGAGGCATTCTTAAAGCAACAAGGTTCTCTACATGAAAAATTGATGACAAAGATTCTAAAGGGTGTTCATGCCAGTCAAGCAATCTTAACTCATTAGGGAGAAAATCAAGTCTTTCTGAAAAGCGCACATTAGGGTTAACCATAAGCAGCTTAAGCCTTTTCATCTTCTTGAAGGCCTTGAAACTCAAGCGCATCTTGTTTCCTTCAGGCAAATCTATCAATATGCCTTGAATTTTGTTTGTTCCCTAGTAAGGCAATGAATCATTAGTGTGCGAGGAAAATCAAAGCACAAAGTTCTCCATATTTTAACACTTGCTAGAATTATAACTTTTGTAATATATATATAAAATACTTGTAAAAAGGAAACAAACTTAGATTCCATGTATCCTCTTTTAATGTTGCTTTTCATTCTGAGATTTTCAAAATAGATAATTTTACTCTTACTACTAAAATGTTCCAAAGTGAGTGTGATCTCCATGTTCGAAAGGTAAAATTTGTTTTCTTTTTATTTTATTTTTGGGTAAAGTCCACATACCCCCCTTAAACTACCACCCAATTGACAATGTGCCCCCCAAACTTTCAACTGTGACAATGTCCCCTCCAAACTACCAAAACATTGTGAATGTCTCTTACCTATTAGAAAAACAAAATACTAAACAGCTATGCGTACCTTCGAAATAGAATAAAGGAGAACTTTGTATGATGAGTTTATTTATTCTTAATTACAATCATTTTACTTATTTTATTCTCTTTTATACACGTGTATATAAATACATGTTTATATATTATATATACACATATATGTGTGTACCTGTCTATAATTCTTCATCATATTTTACAAAGAAAAAAAAAAAGTAAAATATTTTTCTTGGATGTGTACTAGTGAAAAAGAAACGAATATAAAATTAAAAGAGTATCTTAATGTAAACTTCTTACCGCATTTTCCTCAAGGACATAATGAATGTCTTTATGAAACCATAATCTACTACGTGTGCTAGGGTTTTCAGGTGATTCTTGTCTAACAATTTCTCTACCCATGTCCTGCAATAAGTCGTGGATTGCCAAAGTTTTGCCCATATTAATGGTTATGAGAGACTTCTCTATAAGCACTTTGATACCATCAATTGGGAAGAAATCACAACTATCTAGTATTTTGATAACATGATTTGCCTACCATCCTTTGAAAAAACATGCAATGTCAAGAAAAATATTCTTCTCATTTTCATGCAATCCATCATAACTTATTCAAAGTCTTTCTTGAATATTTGTGTGAGGAATTCTTTTGTACTTATCCAGTGCACTTTTCCATTGATGTATATCTTTATCATGTAGATCTGAACCTAGCACTTCTAAAGCTAGTGGAAGGCACCCAGCATAACGTATTGCATGTTTCATTAGTTTTAGAAAATCATCAATGGGCTTGTCTCCTTTGAAAGCATTCCAGCAAATGAGCTCAAGAGCTTCGTTTGAGTCCAATTCCTTCACCTTATATATTAGATTTACTCCATGATTAGTCAATACTTTCCTGTCTCTTGTTGTTATGGTGATCGTACTTCCTAAACCAAACCAATCAACTTCTCCAGCCAATTTATCTAATTGGACCAATTTATCATCCACGTCATCAAGAATAAGGAGTATCCTTTTTGAATAAAGTCTTTTCTTTATCATGATAATTCCTTCCTCAACATTGTCCACCTTCACAGTACATCCTAGGATTTTCTAAAGAAGAGTATTTTGTAGTTGGACCAGACCCAAATATTGCTTAGAAGTTTCTCTAACGTTGGCAAGAAAACAACTACCTTCAAACCGGGAGGCAATCAAGTTGTAGATACCTTTTGCAATAGTTGTCTTACCAATTCCATTGACTCCTAAGATCCCTACTATGCGTCTATCATTCATCTCAGTACTTAAAAGTGAATTGATCTGTTGTACATGAGACTCTATTCCAACTAGATACTTGGCAACATGTAAGTATGTGTGGCTTACAATTCTTGAGACATTCTGAACAATGTTGTCAATAAATTTGGCTTCATTCCTTCCAAATACAAAAGATTGGAAACATTTAATTATGAGTTAGAACCTTTCATATGAGAAAGCATAGTAAAATGTATATATTATTGAGTATACATATGTGAGTGTAAAAATGTCTGAGTCTCACATTGAGAAAATTTCATAAGTATGACTGATTAATATGCACAGTTGAGCCCAAACCTTTTGGATTGAGTGGTGCATCTCTTAACATGCTATATTATGAGATCACTAACAAGTTATGCAATGTATCAATCTCCCTAATATATATATATATAGACACACACGTATGGATGTACGTCTAGTCTATAAAAAATACACAATACTAATAAAACTTACTCATAATTCTCTAAATGCACCCGGACAAATTGACGACTTGCGTTAGGGCTGCCTTCCACCTCAGCACTTTGATGTCATCCTTGAACCTCTCTTGATGTTTAGCCAATGCTTTTTCAAAACTCATCTTTTGATATCGTACATCCGACGGATCCACCTTGTAAAATACTAGTAGAACCATTTGTCCATTTGTTTCTTTACACTCAAGGATCTTCATTAGCTCGTCCAAACACCAGGTGGATGATACATAGGTTTGAGAGAATACAACGATTGAAATTTTTGACTCCTCAATGGCTTTGAGAAGTGTTGGGAGAAATCTCCTCTCCCCTTTTAACCTCATCATCATCTATGAAGGTGTTGATTCCCTTCATATGCAGAGCATGGTATAGATGGGCAATAAAATTGTGGCGAGTATCTTCGCCTCTAAAACTCAGGAAGACATCGTACGTCCATCGACGAGTAGAAGAAGAAGAAGACGAAGATACTCCTTGGGAAGCCATGGAGAAAGTCATCCTCCGTGTATGCAAGACTACCACCTAGTAGAGAAAGTTGCCTTGCAGTTGCAGAACCAGTTTAGCTATGGAGTTGAAAGGATAAAAGTCGCGTGGAAAGCAAGGTTAGGAAACTTCTGGCAACTTCTCTAAAGGGTATCCTATGCATTGAGATCATAGCATTAGGAGTGACTTAATTTTTAAAAAAAATTTAACTCTAAAAATCTATTTAATTGATTTAGTTAGTCATTTTTTAAAATTATTAAACAACAAACTCTTTAAATATTTTTCTATTTTACCTAAATATTCTATTTTAGCAATGAAACTAACTTTTAGATCATTTGCATTAAAAATTTAAAAGAAGAATAAGTATAAAAGAGAAAGAACATTACAAAATAAATGAGTTTCACTTTTGAGCTCTTTACATTTAAAAAGCATAAAATTAAATTTAACATTGAGTTTGTATGTATATATGACATATTTTTTTATGAATAATGCTCCTAAAATAAAAACTGAATTTGAAGAGTTAAATTTACTCAATCAAATTTAGAGATCCATTTTAAAAGGAATAAAAAATTAAACTCTTTATACATTTCTTTGTTTTAGTTAAATATTATTTTTATTAGTTTTAAACCAATAATTAAATATAAAGTAAAGATAAAAGCTAATTAAATTAATATTTTTATAAATTTTTATAAATTTTTAAGAAAAAATTAAATATAAAGAGTCAAATCTATGTACCATCAAAGGAAGAGAAAACGTGTTGGTCTGTCCCTACACAATACTCAAAGTCAAGTCGTTTTGAAAGTTTTTGTACTTAAAGTCAAGTCGTATTAAATATAAAGACCCATCGGGTCGGTGCATATATAATTTAAAGTGTGGAATCCAACGGGTGGGTGGGTGTATATTCAGAAAAGTAAATGGCGTGAAAAAGAAGTTGTATGAATACATGGATGGATCACATGCATTCTAAGAAGCCTCACAGGCATTTTAATCATCACCCTCTGAATTTTTTGCTTCTTAATTTTGAAGTTTGAAATGGTGGTTCCTTCTCCCTCTCTCCTGTATTGCTCAGAAAAAATTAAAAAAAAATAAAAATAAAAAAATGGCGATTCTGATTGGATTCCAGTAAGTATCCAACAATATGTAACCAAACAAACTTAAGGAATAAATGTTGTTTATTTTCGTATACGTCGTTAGGGTTATAATTAAACAGTCGTCTTGATTTCAAATATGTATTATAGGTGGTAGTGGTACATGTCACTAATCAAAATACTCGCTTAGTACTTTCATTCAGGTTCTGCCAATTTTTTTTTTATGGAGATTCACATCACCTCACTTAAAATTAAGACAAGTATCACTTGTGCCATATATTTTAGCCATATCATAATATCTTATGACCTGGTTGGAAAATGAACATCTCCATTTCAAAATTCCTTCATTTCTTTCATTTAGTGTATTTTGAAGGGTAGTGTTGTCCAAAAGTTTTAATAATGGTAGTGCATTAAATGTAATACCCTTCAAAATGCACTAAATGAAGAAAATGGAGGGATTTTGAAATGGAGATGATCATTTTTCTGTATTACAAGCGATACCTATGTTTTTTATGCCACCTAGAGTGCGGAAAATAATAAAAATTATTAATTCCAAAAACAAAAATCCTTCAAACCAACCCATTAATCAAGTTTATCTCTAAATTGATTGAACTCTAGTTTTACTGCTCCCCCCAAATCATATGAACTAGTTCTCAGAAGCTGTGTTTTCAATTGTCTTCCCAAATCTAAGAGATCTAAAGACTAAAACTTAATTTAGTTGCTATATGGCCAAAACTCTTCACTACAGGACGTACATGAAGCCAAAGTGTGTGCTAGCTCTTGATTCTTTTCTCCGTTAATCTTTTTTTTTTTTTTTCTGACCAATTCAATTCCATTGTTCATTAACAAGTCCAATTGAAAGTTATTATCACCTAAGTTTTTTATACTTCACCATCCTTCCGTACACCATAAGCCTAAGCACCTAATTACAGATTTTCATAAAATCAAATAACATAATAGATATTTGCACTTCACTAACACTTTTCATAAAATCAAATAACATAATAGATATTTGCACTTCACTAACACTTTGTTATCTACTGCTTCAATCAACACAAGACCTTGTGAACAGCAGGACTGATCCATTCACCCCACGAAGAACTTTGACTGATCAAACATTTCAAGTGGAAGTTGCGTTCGAACTTCCTAGACTACATTTCAAGAATAAAATAGCCCTGAAATAGCCATTTTCATGGCCTAATCTTGAGAGGAATAATTATTCCTCAATTTAAGAAATAGTCGTTCTCTCATGGGCTGTGGGAATGGCTATTCCTAGTGTTAGATCCTTATTATATATTCTAACATCAAGACTATTATATTCTACATTCTTCCATTCCAAATTAAAGTTTTTCTTTTTCTTTTTTTAATGGAATACATTTTGCGTACCAAATGTAACTTTCGTGTTTAATAAACTCAAATTTTCAACTTAGGACAAATTGTTGTCTTCCTCTACCACCAATAATTGCTCTCGGCCCTCCTGATGCATCTTCTGTAAGTACTTTAATCATTTTTCCTTCATTTATTTTATATTCTCATATTTATGATGATCATAACAGAGAAACATAATCGAATGAAAGGGCTCAATAGATTCATAGCCATAGGGTACATTACAAATTAATAAAGTTCGAAGGATATTGTAAATTTGGTAGTAGATTGAGGGACTAAGTATAATTTTCCTTGATTATAACTTTTATGACAATATTGTTACTATATATATATATATATATATAAGATGATAATTAATGCTGGTTAACGACAACCACAATCATGGCCCAAAGGGGAGGGAGAGGAAGAAAGGGATTCAAATCAATGATTTTCGCTTCATAAGGCGTGGTTCTCAATCGATTAAGCTATCCTTCGAAGTCAAAGCCCAAATTACTTAATTGTGGTATTATTTATTTTAGGCTCTAAGTGTATTAGTTTAAGTGAATTAGTGGGCCTGAATTAGATATATAGAAAGTTCCAAGTAGACCAATCTTGGCCCAATTTCGCATATAATTTATGTCAAACCTCAAAGGAAATAAAAGGGGGCCCAGCTATTCGAGCCGAAATGCATTGGACTACAAACACTAAGAAGGGAATAGCCCAAAGGAAGATGGCCTAGGTCCAGTTATCCCATTAAAAAAAATTATTAAAGAAAAAAAAAAAAAAAAAAAAAAAAAAGGGAAAAAAACATTTAGTGTCAGTGGCGTACGTTGGTAATATATATTAGGTACACATGGTTGTTGAATTGGGTGGAGTAGCTCATTCTAGATGAACTTGACGGAGTAGGCCCGTAGTCACCTTGCCCTTTTTTTTTTTTTTGTACCAATTGGATTCCAAGTCGCCATCATCATCGTCGTAATCACGGGGTCTCATCGTCGTAATCACGGGGTCTCTTAGTAACTTTAATACCTTCTATCGCCTTCTCTTCATGCCTACGTACCAAATGGAATCCACAAGCTTTCATGGGAATTAACTTTCGGTCAATATAATACAAACTTGTGTAAACAAATTTAATTCGGAGATGATCATTATAAGCCTTAAGCTTATAAGATTATGGAACATGAAAATGCATCCATACATAATCTGAGTACTGAATAATATTCAGTATACAATGATGATAGATTTCTACACCACCACTGATGACGTAAACATCAATTGCACAAGGATCAAACCCTTCTATTATAAGAGCAGCATAAAAAACAATTCTTGAGATCTCCCAATCCAAATTTGCAGGCACATCAATATCTATTTCACATAAATTAATATTTGAAACATCTCTACGACAACTGAACCAGTGTGGAATCTTATTTCCAGAAACTAAAATGTCAAAACAATCGGGCTTAGCAAGACCCTGTTACATGAATATGAATCAAAGCATACAAATTAACATATAAGAGGGAGAGAGCATATCTTACTTCATCACCATCCTAATAAGTTGCAGTAGAAGCATCAATATCACTGCCCACAGGGCCTAGTGTCGGAAGCTCCAGTAACCAGCAATATTTATTATATACTTCCAATGACATGCAACCCGTAGCAGACACACAATATGAATTTGCTGGCAATACTAGAATTTCTCGTAGTTGCTTGCAATTTTCCAAGTCAAGTTCCTTCAAGGCAACAAATCTTTTGAGGCATGCAGGAATGGTAACAATACCACTCCCTGATAGATATAATCCTTCCAATGTGGAGGAGCAATTAAATATCCTAAAGAAATCTGATCCTAAAAGGACACAGTTTCGAAGGTGCAACTCTTGTAGTGCCAGAAATACTATCAAGGAACAACTATCATTAGAAACACTTGAATTCGTATATGGCAACATGTATTGTCTTATACCCCCCACATTCTCAAGAAACTTAATAAGTTTTGAACAACCCTCAAGGTTCAGATACTAAATGTTGCAAGTGATAAATGCTACTTGGAAGATTTATAAGGTTTATGCAACCTCTTAGATTTAATTTTTTAAGCCCAATGAGGTATTGAATGGATGAAGGCAATTTTTTTATACAAGTGCCTCTAAAGTTGATGTTTTCTAAATACTCCATCAAACAGTCAATTTCAGGACAATCATTAAGACTTGAGCAACCATAAACACTAAGATATTCTAGAGATCTCAACTTGAAGCTTTTCAAAAAACTCCGAAGGTTATAGCAACGTTCAAGACTCAACCAAACTAATTTATCAAGAAATTCAACTGTATGATGAATCTCAACTAAATTTGTACAACCATCAAGAGTCAAATCCTTTAAATTTCGAATCCTTGACATATCAGGGATTATTTTTAGGAATTGACATTTAGAAAAATCCATAATTGTCATGCTTTGAAAAGTCTGTAAAAAAAGAAGGATAAATTAGTTTGAAGGAAATTAACAACAAAATTTGAAGGTAGAAATTTTAAAATCAAGAGATAGTACATCACGACCTCCTCAGGTTTTCGCACTTTTTGATAAAGACCCTGATGAAAACTAGAGGGACCTCTTGTGATAAAAAATAAACCTTAGGAGTCAAAAACAAATAAATAAATAAATAAAACCATAGGGATCAATAAGGTATTTACCCCTAAAATAAATAGGATTACACCCAAATGGATAAGAACTCCTAATTACTCTTAATATTAATTTTAAATAACTTAATCATAATTTAAAATAATCTATTCTAAATGAATCGAAATACTATTCCAATTCAACCTAACTCACCCTAATTTATTCCTATCATCATCGTGCAGTACTGTGATTTTTATAACTCTGAAGTAAATTTAGTTAGAATGTTTGTTCAAAGAAGGTCAAGATTAAAAAATAAAGTTGAACAAAAGTTATTATAAACGTTATAGAATATAACTAATGAAATAAATAATTCAAAAAAGTTTAATTATTGTTTAAAACATATAAATATTACTTATAATTTACCTTTACAAAAAATAATAATAATAATAAAATAACAACTTATTTCTTACTCATAGCAATAATTTATTCAGTTGCATAAAAGTTTAATTACATACTTGAAAATTTTCAAAAAGGAGAAACTATAAAAAAAAAATCGATTGATTTTTTGTTATGTTCTGTACTATTTTCACTGTACACCTCTCCAGCTCTCAAAAAAGTTCGCCAAACAATTTATCTAAATTGTTGAACACTTGTAGAAGAAAAATTTGGCTGATTGAAAGAAGTACACTAAGAAGAATGACAATTTGCGTCAAAACCGGTGCATTTTGTTAGAATATTATGAATCCTCTCTTTGCTTGGTCCCTACTCTTGGCTTGGTTGGTAAGTTAATTTCCTTCTAGAGATTGGCTTGGTTGCTAAGTTAATTTCCTTATTATTGTAAATATGCCTAAACATTCAACTATAAATAGGTCATTCCATTGTATAATTGTAAACACATCAGAAATACAAATTTCTTCTCTACAATTATCTTTCCGTTGTCATTTTCTACATGGTATCAGAGCCACCTTTTTCTTGGTGCCTCTTTTAAGCCTCTCTTCCCGGTCCGTACAATTTTCTTTTTCCGTTTGAGCGTTTTTTTTGTGTGTTTCATTTTGTTTCAACAACACACCAAGCGCTTGTTGCGGTTGTTTTTGTACGTGACGGAAATTTTAGAGGTTGTATTGTGCAAAATCGGAAAGTCTGTGAAGAAATGAAGCCGTCACGCGCCTCCACCGCCCTGCACGCGCCAGATATTCTCTTTGCGCGTGAGATTCACGCGCCACACACTCCCACTCTCTCCACGCGCCAGATCAACTCTGCCCCATAGTCCCGCGTCACACTGGATCCGTGCCCGCAGGTCTATAGTTGCTGATGTGTACCGCGTCGCACTAGATTATTGCTTGCGGGTGCACTATAGCTGCTGTGCGCGCTCCACACCAGATCACTCCCTGAGGCTGTACCTGCACCTCTACCACACCGGATTACTGCCCTTAGGTTTATTTATTTAATATTTTCTATTTTTCGAAAAAAAAAATGTCTACCAATCTTGATAATATTGTCCGTCCCATTGACAATATTTTAGATGGTTCTAATTATATGTTGTGGGCTCAAAATATGGAAGTTTTTTTTAGAGGGATGAGATTATGGCGTTATGTTTGTGGAGAAACTGTTGCACCCACACAAAAAGACGATGAGTCAACTGACAAATTTGCCAGTCGATTTGAAGATTGGGACAGTGCAAATTATAGAATTATTTCTTGGTTTATCAATACTTCAGTTCCTTCCATCCACAGTTTGCTCCCCAAACTTGGGAATGCAAAGGCTGCCTGGGAGTTTTTGGCAAAATGATACAATTGTACTTATGATGCCTCCCTAGAGTTTCAGATTGAAACTAAACTCTATCAGACACGTCAGGAGGCAGGTCAGTCTATTGCTGATTTTTATTCTCAAACTAATAGTCTTTGGGAGCAATTATCCGCTGCAGATCCTCAACTGAAGCATCCTGAAGATGTGGAAATATTTGCAAAGTATCGGGATCGTCGGAAATTTATGCATTTCATGATGGCTCTTCATGCGGATTTTGAACCCACTTGGGCTTCTCTCTTACACCACAATCCTCTTCCCACATTGGAAGTTGCCGTAAAAGAACTTATTTCTGAAGAGACTTGAAGGTCCACTATGCACTTTCAATCTCCAGATATGGTTGTTGCTGCTACACCTCCGAGTGTTCCTAAATTTCCTCCTAGACGATCCACACCACAATCTTCCTCCATGAAGATAATTTGCAACTATTGCAAGCAGCCTAGTCACTCTAATGCTAATTGCTATAAGCTCCAAAACAAACGTCAGTCACGAGCTCCTTTCCAACAAACAGCCGCAGTTGTTTCATCTGGTTCCTTTGCACCTGCATCTTACACTGAGAACCCATCTCAATCCTCTGCTCTCACTGCATCTGACGTTGAGGCATTAATTCATCAGGTTCTATCTCGTTCCTCTACTACCTTGTCCGTCACATCAGGTAAAAATTCATGGTTCATCGACTCTGCTTGCTGTAATCATATGACCCCTGACCCCACTTTATTTTTCCAAAAGTCTGCCCTTTCTCCCAATCCTGTCATTTATACTGCTAATGGTTCTAGGTTACCTGTTAGTCATAGTGGATCTATTTCTTCACCTAATTTGTCTATTGATAACACATATCTTGTTCCTCAATTGTCATTAAATCTTCTTTTAGTTGGCCAACTTTGTTGACTAGATTTGGAGTTGACATTTTCTAACAGGGGTGTTGATGTGCAGGATCCACAGACGGGTCAACTAATTGGGATCGGCCGTAAGATTGGACGTTTTTTGCGCTTTCATTCTTGCAAACTACTACTCACTTAGCAGCTGCTGTCACAACACTCACTGCCTCTTCCAACTTATGGCATGCACGTTTGGGTCATGCCTCTCTACCACGTGTCCAACTTCTTGCATCTCAAGGTCATATAGGATCCATAGATGCAAAATCTTTTGATTGTGTTTCTTGTCATCTTGGAAAACAAACACATTTATCTTTTAATAAAAGTGAGTCTTCATCTTCTGCACCATTTGATTTGGTTCATTCTGATATTTGGGGGCCCTGCCCTTGTTCCCACTGAGGGGGGATCTCGCTATTTTGTTATTTTTCTTGATGATTATTCTTGTTATACTTGGATATATTTATTACAGCATCGCTCTGAACTCACTCAAGTTTATCAAAATTTTCAACAAATGGTACAAACCCAATTTTCTCGTACCATCAAAATTTTTCGTTCAGATAATGCTATGGAGTATAATGAGAAATCTTTTCAAAAAATTTTAAAACAAAATGGGACCCTCTCTCATCATTCTTGTCCTTACACTTCTCAACAAAATGGGCGTGCAAAACGCAAACATCGTCACATCTTAGACATTGTAAGAGCTCTTCTCATCTCTACTTCACTTCCTGAACGCTTTTAGGGTGAGGCTGCTCTCACTGCTATCTACACGATTAATCGTGTGCCTTCCCCAACTATTCACAACCAAACTCCTTATGAGCGCTTGTATGGTAGCACACCTAACTATTCTTTGCTTCGCGTCTTTGGTTGTATCTGTTTTGTCACTCTTCCTCCACACGAGCGTACTAAACTTGAACCCCGCTCTCGCTTGTGTTGCTTCCTTGGTTATGACATTACTCAAAAAGGTTATCGCTGCTATGACCCCATTGCCCAACGACTTAGGATCTCTCACCATGTGGAGTTCTGGGAACATAAAATGTTCACTAGTCAAATGCCTTTTCCGCATTCCTCCTCCGTATATTCTCCTATCTTCATTGACCCCTCTAGTGTCTTATTTCCTGGATCATCTGCAGATAACTCAAGCTCATTGGACGAATCTTCTACGGCTGCTTCTAATTTGCCTGATTCGACTACGGATCCTCCTGCTGCATCACACACTCCCAAGCCTTCTCATAAACTTTGTCGCTCCGATAGGGTAAGAGCACCACTTGCTCATCTCCATGATTATCATTGTTTTTATGTTCTTGCTACTCTTCACGAACCTTACTCTTATCGTGAGGCTAGTGTTAACCCTCTTTGGCAGAAAGCTATGTCTAATAAACTAGATGCCCTTTATAAAACTCATACATGGGACTTGGTGGATTTGCCTCCTGGGAAGTTTGCAGTGGGATGTAAGTGGGTTTATAAAATTAAAACTCGTGCAGATGGATCTGTGGAACGCTATAAGGCTCGTCTTGTTGCGAAAGGATTTGCTCAGGAGTATGGTATTGACTATGAGGAGACTTTTGCTCCTGTTGCTAGACTGACCTCTGTTAAATTCCTTACTTGCAGTTGCTGTTGTTCGTCATTGGCAGTTATTTCAGATGGATGTTAAAAATGCATTCCTCAATGGTGATCTTACAGAAGAAGTCTATATGCACCCTTCACCTGGCTATCACCATCCGCCACATAAAGTTTGCAGACTCCGTCGGGCACTTTATGGTCTCAAGCAGGCTCCTCGTGCTTGGTTTGCCAAGTTCAGTTCTGTGGTTGCTCAACAAGGCCTTGTTTCTAGTTCTTATGACTCAGCTCTCTTTCTTCGGACTACTGATAATGATACTATCCTTATCCTTCTTTATGTAGATGATATGATTATTACTGGTGATGACATTTCAGGCATCCGTGCTCTTCAATCATTCCTTAGCCAAAATTTTGAAATGAAGGACTTGGGGACACTCAGCTACTTCCTTGGTCTTGAGGTTACCTCGAGTAATGATAGTTATTATCTCTCTCAAGCCAAATATGTATCTGATCTACTTTCCCGAGCAGGTCTGACAGACAGTAAAACAGCGAGCAACCCCCTTGAGACTAATGTCAAACTTCTAACTACAGATGGTGAGCCTTTATCAGATGCTACTCTCTACAGGCAACTAGTAGGTAGTCTCATTTATCTTACTATTACACGGCCGGATATTGCCTATGCTGTTCATTTGGTGAGTCAATTTATGAGTGCACCTCGATCTACTCATTATGCTGCTGTTCTTCATATTTTGCGCTATGTCAAAGGCACTATGTTTTATGGTATTCATTTCTCTTCTCATTCATCTCTTGAGCTCCGAGCCTACTCTGATGCTGATTGGGTTGGTGATCCTACTGATCGTCGCTCCACCACTAGATATTGTTTCCTACTTGGAACTTCTCTAATTTCATGGTGCAGTAAGAAACAATCTGTTGTTGCTCGACCTAGTACTGAAGCTGAGTATCGTGCTCTTGCTGACACTACATATGAACTTCTCTGGTTACGATGGCTTTTGTCCGACATGGGTGTTTCTCACTCCATTAGTTCTCCTATTTATTGTGACAATCGGAGTGTCATACAGATTGCTCATAATGATGTTTTCCATGAGCACACAAACACATATCGAGATTGATTGTCATTTCATCTGCCATCATCTTCAGCAAGGTATTTTACATCTTCATTCCGTCACCTCTGCAGATCAATTGGCTGACATCTTTACCAAATCTCATCCACCGGGACAACTCACTGATCTTATCTCCAAACTCAAGTTGGCTCCGCTCCCTAGAGTTTGAGTGGGGATGTTAGAATATTATGAATCCTCTCTTTGCTTGGTCCCTACTCTTGACTTGGTTGCTAAGTTTGCTGGGTCCCTACTCTTGGCTTGGTTGCTAAGTTAATTTCCTTCTAGAGATTGGCTTGATTGCTAAGTTAATTTCCTTATTATTGTAAATATGCCGATTTTATATTATTTTGTAATTATTGTATTTCCTTTCTTTTAGGGCCCCATTCAATTATAAATAGGCCCTAAAAGAAAGGAAATACAATAATTACAAAATAATATAAAATCGGGCATATTTACAATAATAAGGAAATTAACTTAGCAACCAAGCCAAGAGTAGGGACCAAGCAAAGAGATTCTTGGGGTGGTGAGGAAGGGCATTTGACCCCCCCTGGGCCTCCCTACCCTCCCCCTCTGGGTAAATCCATGCAAATGCAACAACTATAAAAACCAGAAAAGCCCATATGATGTAAAATAACCATGAAAGTTGATGCGGCAGATGGATTGATGACAGTGAGACGAGTACAAATGTTCCTGAAAGGACATGGAAACTGTCAATGATTTGAGAGTATCTTGCCCAACGAGTCCCATTAATCCTCTTCATGGTTGCATATGACAAGCAAAAGATGACCAAGGCAGCTTCGGAGATCCACATGTTTGCAGGGTGTGTCTCAAATAGATCATGCAATTGGAGTAGGCCAATCACTGATCCAATCAAAAATATGATTACTCCCTGGCTTGATATGGAAGAATTACTCCCCTGCTCACTACACAATCACCAAAAACATAACTTAAAAACTTTTAACTCAAACAGATGCTCGGTGTAAACTTCACTTTTCAGTCTTCATATGTATTGTTAAACTTCTCAACTTTTTCGGTTCCGGTATCCTCAAATTTGGTTTTCCCGTATTAAAACTAATCATGAATATCTTCTTCTTTTTTTAATGAATAATCAAGAATCAAGAATATCTTTTGCATTTCACACAAAAATGTGTGTACCATATCAAACGCTTCAATCAGCATATTTCTAATTGAAGTATGATTTTCATGAAATCCAGTGGGGAAATCATAAAATTATATCATTTTAAGTGATACAAACTCCCCGATCACCAATTTAGGCAGCTTAAAAGTTTTTTTTTTTTTTTTTTTACATAATTATCCAAAAAGCACAAAACATATAACAAAGATAGAAGAAAAAACAACTAAAAAAGAAATTGAAGAAAGAAAGGTAGTTGAAGTTAAACTTCCCCCTAGATCCAGAATTTCTCTTAGTTTCTTTTCTAAATTTCTCTTTATCTTCTGATGCAGCGTGACTTAGTGGGTTGCAGTAAAGAACAACAATAAAGTAGTGGATAACTAATTTCAGATCTTGAGTCTATCAATGATCTAAGACTTATTTTAAAAACAATAGATACTCTCTAAAGTTTAAAGGAAAAGAGGAATAAACTCAACTCTAAGTATTCTCATTAATCAAAATCAATAATAATCAACAAACGTTTTCTCTGGAGGCTATAAGTATATATTTATAGCCTAAAACCCTAAACCTAATAAAATATGACATAAATACCCCAAAAACCGTAAACCTAATAAAATAACAAAATAAAGACTCTTAAAACCCTAACCCTATTAAAATAACAACAAAGTCAGCTAGAAAATAATAAAATGAGAAAAATAACATAATTCCCCCATGTATGCTCGAGCACAGTTACGGGTGCGATCGAGCGCAGGTGGGCGCTCGATCGTGCGCTTGATTGCAAGACCGAGCGCAGTACCAGGGGGTCCTTTGAATAGGATCTGCATCATTCTCCCCACGTTGGAGAGAATTCGACCTCGAATTCGGCCGGTTCTTTCAACGGTCCTTCGGATGACCAGTCAACTCATTCCACTCGCCCTTCCTCAAGATCAAAACAAGGCAACACCCCAAAATAAACGTGACGCTTCTCATCATCGAAATACCTTGATGGTTGTCATGAAAGCCCCATACACCATTTGGCAATACTTCAGATTTGCCGTTCTTCACTCGTTCTTTCTCCCTTTCACGTGCCATGAAAATACTCAAGGACGGGGCAACCATTGTTTCCCTTGTGAACATATAATTATCCTCGTCCGCATAGAACTCTTCACAATTGTTATTAGGAGAATTTAAAATACTTTCAACACCTAGGAAATCAACATAATCAACCCCTTCATCATTATAATTAGGCACTTCACCTGAAAAGTCTTCATCAACCTCTTCAAAATTGTCGATGTCACCTGTGGGCTCTTCCTCTTCCAATTGATCATCTTCGGGGTAGAGGCCGCCAAACATGGGAGAAAAACCATCTTCTTTGTACTCTTCCTCTTGGTCATCTTCGTCGGGGTAGAGGCTGCCAAGCATGGGAGAAAATTCATCCTCTTCGTACTCAACCTCTAGGTCGGATGCCAAAGATCCTTCAATCGGTTCTTCCTCATTGACATCGTCATCATAGGTTGGTGGGGAATCCCAATCCAAAAATCCTTGCAAAGGATCTACAATATCTTCATGTCTAAACTCTTCATCAATGAATACGGATTCCTAAAACTCTTCATCCACAGATTCTTTTTCCTCCTCCACAGAATATGGATTCGGTTTATGGATTTGTGGTTGGCAAGTAGGGGTCCAATTGGCTTGTCGTGGACTCTTTGCCTGACTCCAGGTTTCCCTAAATACCTCTTTTTTGTAGACCCTTGTCTCCAATTTTGTGACTTTTGACCCATGGTATAACTATGGGGCAAGAAAGCGACTCGCATATATTTCAATAGTTTCTCCCAACTATTGATCTTCAATTTGCCTTCCCGCTTCCTAGTTTTCTTAAGTTGTTTCCACCACGCACCAACTCTTCCCTGGAATGTATGTACCACCAAAGAGACTCGTTGTTCATCGGGCAACCCGTTGAATTCAAAAACCTCTTCAACAGCCAACACCCAATCCAAAAAATTTTCGGGTTCTAGATCCTTATCGAATTTCGGAATTTTGAGTTCAAATCTACTTACCCGTCGATTGGCATGAGCTTACGCAAGGTGCTGACATCTGTGCATTCGGCGCTCCGCAAGCAGGTTTCTAGATCCATTCTCATTTTGACCACACAAGTTGGATAATTGGGTAGTGAGGTCTTCAATTTGATACCTCATAGCCCTGAATCGATCCTCCGTGTGTTGCCAATGTTCAACGATAGATTTGCCTTCTGGCTCCGTGAATCGCGGTCTTGGTTGGCAACGACAATTGTTTGGCCCACCACTCATGTGCCTTAAACGAAAAGCCGATTGCTCCTTACGTGCTGTCTTCGTGCGCACGTACACCTCGTTTATGTTTGCAAAGCGGTTGCTCCTCCCCATTCATGAAAAGTAACTGAGCTCTGATACCAACTGATGCAGCGTGACTTAGTGGGCTGCAGCGAAGAACAACAATAAAGCAGCGGATAACTAATTCCAGATTTTGAGTTTATCAATGATCTAAGAATTCTTCTAAAAACAATAGATACTCTCTAAAGTTTAAAGGAAAAGAGGAATAAACTCAACTCTGAGTATTCTCATTAATCAAAATCAATAATAATCAACAAACGTTTTCTCTGGAGGCTATAAGCATATATTTATAGCCTAAAACCTTAAACCTAATAAAATATGACATAAATACCCCTAAAACCGCAAAACCTAATAAAATAACGAAATAAAGACTCCCAAAACCCTAACCCTAATAAAATAACAACATAAAGTCGGCTAGAAAATAATAAAATGCGAAAAATAACATAATTCCCCCCGTGTGCGCTCGAGCGCAGTTACGGGTGCGATCGAGCGTAGGTGGGCGCTTGATCGCAGGATCAAGCGCAGTACCAGAAGGGCCTTCGAACAGGATCTGCATCACCTTCCCACTCTCTAGACCAAAGATCTCAATATATATATATATATATATATATACACATAAACTCCCACACCCATAGTCAATACATGTTTGTAATCGGAATCAGGAAAAAAAAAAAAAAATCTACCATGAATACACAAAACTAATAAGAAATACCTATTATTATCTAAATACCACCCGGACAAATTGCTCACTTGTGCTAGTGCTGTCTTCCACCCCTTCACCCTTTTTTGCTCGAACATTTTATCATATTTGGCAAATGCATCTCCAAAACTACCTTTTATATGTCGTACATCCAATAGATCTACTTTGTAAAACACTGGTGCAATGAGCTGTCCTTTCGTTTCCTTACACTCAAGGATCTTTACTTGCTTGTCCAAGTACCATTTGGATGATGCATAATTTTGAGGGAGTACAACAATCGAAATCCTTGACCCTTTAATAGTCTCGAGATGTGATGAAAGATTTTCATTTCCTCTTTCAAGCGGCTGAAATGCTTGGAAGGTCTTGATTTCCCTTCGATTCAAAACGTCAGATAGATAGGCAATAAAATTTCTGGGAGTATCAGAGTTTCTAAAGTTCAAGAACACTTCGTGAGTCCATTGATGGGTGGATAAAGTAGACAACGAGGCTCCTCGGAAGGCCAAGGAAGAAGTCATCCTCTCTATCAGAGACTACAAACGACTAGAGATGATAATTGGGTTGCAGAACCAGTTTAGCCCTGGCTCTTGACTTTAGAAAAGTCAATGCATCACCAAAAGAAGGTATTTGGATTCGAATCGTGTACTGTACTCTCTTTAGAAGGTGGATGATTGTCTTGGTCGGCCGGCCAGGTTCTCGTGAAATCTTGTGTGTTTGGTTTGCATGTTTTTTTCTCTTTTTAGTTTCTTTATTCGTCCGGCTATTATATATATATATATATATATATAGTGAGAATTGAGATATTGTGGAGGGTAAAGAGAGGTCAGTTGAAGGCAAGAACCGGTTTAGCTCTTGGCTCTTGACTTTAGAAAAGTCAACGCATCACCAAAAGAAGAGAACGCGTTGGTCACAGGCATTTCAAGAAGCTTCGTGGCAACTAATTCCTAATTGAGATCAAGAGTCAACACTCTTGATTACTTTTTTATTTAGTTGGTATATATATGGCCAAAACTCTTTCCCTACAGGATATGAAGCCAAATTGTGTGCTACCTCTTAATTCGTTTTCTCCATTGATCTTTTTTCTTACCAATTCAATTCCATTGTTCATTAAACAAGTCCAATTGAAAGTTATTACCACCAAATTTTTTTATACTTCACCATCCATCCGTACACCATGAGCCTAAGCACCTAATTACAGATTTTCATAAAATCAAATAACATTAATTAACAGATATTTGCACTTCAGTAACAATCTGTTTTCTACTGGTTCTGTCGACGCAAGACCTTGTGAATAGCAAGACTGGTCCATTCACCCCACGAAGAACTTTGACAGATCAAACATTTCAAGCGGGTTCGAACATTCTTAAACTACGTTTCAGGAATGAAATAGCCTTGGAATAGTCATTCTCTCATAGACTGTGGGAATGACTATTCCTGGTGTTAGATCCTTATCATATATTCTAACATCAAGAGTCCAAGACTATTATATTACATTTTATTCTATTCCAAATAAAAGCTATTCCTTTTCTTTTCTTTTCTTTTCTTTTTTAATGAAATAGTCATTCCTCGTACCAAAAGTAACATTTGTAATTAATGAACTCAAATTTCCAACTCAAGATAAATTGTTGTCTTCCTCAACCTCCAATAAATTTGTTTGAGGTTTGAAGGACTAATTATAACTTTTATGACAATATTGTTACTTATAGATTAATATAAAACGACAACTAATGCTAGTTAATAACATCTACATAAAGCATGGTTTCTAACCGACTGAACTATCCCTTGAAGTCAAAGCTCAAATTACTTATTTAA